>NC_090648.1:21017480-21222480 GCF_040937935.1 Hyperolius riggenbachi
ACTTGAGGGGACACTGACAAGTAGTGCTGGTAGCATACAAAAATGTAAATAGTGAAGCAGTATGGAGGAGAGAGCAGTTTGGACTAATTAATCCACTATAATGTCAGTTAGGATTAGGCTAACCTCTCATACTGCAAAGTAAATAGAAAACACTCCCTTATATACAACCTTAAAGCAGCTTTAAACTCTGACAAAATATTCAATAAAATGTGTTTTTATATCCCATACAATTATCAAATTTGCTTTTGTGCACAAGTATTATTGCTCAAGTATTATTATTAATTTCGAAATTATATAAATTCTTAAAGTTCAGTTTATTTACTTTGAAAGCTGCTGGTGCATTTTATTTATAACTGTTGTATTTCTATTGTAAATGCACCCAGTAATGATTTCTGAGCAGTGTTTAAGTTTAGGACTAATTAGGAGAAGTTTCTGCACAGTCAGAGAATGTTTACTTAATTGTATTAAGTGAAGAATGTAAATACAAGATAAGGTTATCACCAGTTTGGATGTGGCTGCTCCTGCAGGAGAAAAAGTCAGTCCTGTGATTTAACCTCCTGGGGACTGCCTAACACCGATGGGCGTGGCCACGGTGGCAGCCCAAGGATCGCTTAACGCCGATCGGCGTCAAGTCCTCAGGCTGCGCACACATCTCCTGCTCGGGGAGGAGCTCTGCCCGCCTTCAGTCTCAGAGCAAGACTTAGACAGCGAAACCGCCGTCTTTACTGTTAGTACAGCACTGCGATCTGCAGCAATGCTGTACTGGGGACAGCTGTATGACACGGCTGTCCCCCTGGGGGACAAGAGAGCGATCGGCTCTCATAGGCAGAAGCCTATGAGAGCCGATCGCCATGATTGGCCAGATGGGGGGAAGGACGGGTTTGGGGGGCAAAAAAAATATATTAAAAAACAATAGAAAAATAAAAGAATAAATACTTACAAAAAAATAAAAAAATACAAAAATAAACAACTGGAGGGTGATTAGACCCCACCAACAGAGAGCTCTGTTGGTGGCGGGGGGGGGAGGGGGATCACTCGTGTGTTGTGTTGTGCGGCCTTGCAGCTTGTGCCTGGTCTTTAGGGGGGTTTACCAATGTGGTCCTCAAGTGGTTAAACCTTTAAATGCTGTTTTACTGAAAAAAAAATGTTAGTATATTATATGCTGTAAATAATCTTTTAGACAAAGAAGAAATGCTGGGTTTTATTCCACTTTAGGGCTGCTTTCACATTGGGACGTTAGAGGCGCACGTTAGAGCAGCCTGTAACGCAGCCCAACTCACAGTAATGAAAAATCAATGGGCTGTTCACAGTGCCCACGTTGCGTTACAGTGTAACGCTGGACATTCAATGACAGTGCAGCATGCTATGCGTTATAGGTGGTTTTAGCTGCGTTAGACTGTTTGCACATGCTCAGTAAGGGGAGAGTCCGCTTTTGTTCCTAGCCACATGCTAATTAATATTCACTGCACTGTAGTGTTGTCCAGATCATGAACAATTCAGATCTTTGGATCTTTTTTGTGAGTCTAATCATCCGGATCATCACAATAAACGATTTGGTTCACAGTGGATGTCTGGAAGAAACAGGAACTGCAGCTTCTGTGCACAATCTTCCTGCTGCATCTCTCCCTTCCCCATCAGCACCCTCAATGTGCCCTCATTCTCCTGCACCTCTCACTCTGCTGCTCCCCTGCTTCCCGCTTCCCTAGTAAATTGATTCAAAGATTCGGTTTAAAGATCCGGATCTTTTCAATGATCCGATTCGAATCATTGAAAACATCTGGACTACCCAGGATAGCACCAAGAGCTTCATAATGCGGCTCAATCTTTACTTTCAGTCCAACTTTAACACCACCATGCGTTGCTTTAGGGGCACGTTTTGCGACCTTAACGTCCCCTAAAACTCAATGTCTTGGTCTGAAAGAGGCCTTAATGTTTTAAACCCTCAAAAAACAGGGTTCTTGATCAGGGGAGCAAAGTGATACGTGCCAAAGGTAACTACTGCTAAGGTGCAAAGCTATCTACAAAACAGTACATTCACATATTTTCACATTTCAATATGCCTGTCAGCTCAAGTAGCAGCTAATGCTAACCAGGCTGTTTAACATTTTTTTATTTTATTTTGCTACCTCAGGGCTGGAACCCACAAGGGCGATTTTTCGAGCGTTTAGGGAGCTTTTGAAAACGCTAGCGTTTTGTAAAAATGTTCAGCTAATGTAAATGGATGGTGCAACTTCCACTGGAGCGATTGCGATTTGAAAAATCACAAACGCAGGACATGCAGCATTTTAGGAGCGTTAACGCTTCAATGTTAAAGGGATACTGTAGGGGGGTCGGGGGAAAATTATTAGAACTTACCTGGGGCTTCTAATGGTCCCCAGCAGACATCCTATGCCCACGCAGCTGCTCACCGATGCTCCGGCCCCGCCTCCGGTTCACTTCTGGAATTTCTGACTTTAAAGTCAGAAAACCACTGCGCCTGCGTTGCCGTGTCCTCGATCCCGCTGATGTCACTAGGAGCGTACTGTGCAGGCCCAGTATGGTCTGTGTCTGTGCAGTATGCTCCTGGTGACATCAGTGGGATTGAGGACAGGGCAACGCAGGTGCAGTGGTTTTCTGACTTTAAAGTCAGAAATTCCAGAAGTGATCTGGAGGCGGGGCCGGAGCATTGGGGAGTGGCTGCGCCAACACAGGATGTCTGCGGGGGACCATTAGGAGCCCTGGGTAAGTTCAGCTCATTTTCCCCTGACCCCCCTACAGTATCCCTTTAAGTATGTAATCACTGGGTAATGGCTCATCAAAACTTGCACGGAGCGATTTTGCTGGCGTTTTGAAGTTACTGCACACTGTAACAAAATTAAAATTAATTGAAAGGACCAATCAGACTTTAAAATGCTAATCGCTAATCGCTACACAACCGCTGGCAAATTGATACACTTTTTAAAAGCGCTCCCTAAAACGCTCAGGAAATCGCTTACAAACTGCTCATACAAAACGCTAGCGATTGCGATTAGCGATAGCGTTTTGTTGTGGGTTCCAGGCCTCAAAGTGTTTGTTTTCAGGCATGCAATTGACAGCTTCTCACTTGTCAGTTCCTATCCAGGAATATACATAGTAAACTTCACTGATAAGCAAATTACAGCCATAAAGGTTTTCCTGGCAGAATACAAATTCTGATAAAGGTCAATAGTTCATGCATTGTTTCTCTGGGACTAATAATAAACTGCCATTGAGCAGAGACAACAAAACTTGTATCTACTGTGTAAATGTTTTGCATATACAAGAAAACCATGGTATTAGTAATGAGCGTAAGACCTAATTATGATTATGCAAAATGTTGCATAATTTGTGAAATTACGATTATGGCCATAAATGGAAATTGGTTATTTCGCAGATTTCATAATTCCGATTGTTTTACATAATTATGATCATTTCCGTAATAAAAACAAATCAGATTTTTTTGTTTAACGCAGAAATTTGGCCATTTTCGAAATTGTGTTCCAGTCCAGAGCCTCCTGATACATTTAAAGCGACAGCGACAGGACCTTTGCATTATCAGATATTGCAAGGCCCAAAACCAAGTGTCTCAGGATGCATGACTGCTAAGTGCACCTTGGCAAAGAGCACCTGTCTTAGAAGTGGTTGCAGGTAGAGCCTCTTGATACATTCAAAGCGACAGCACATGCAGTGGCCTTTGCATGATCAGTAATTGCATTATATTTGCATAATTACTATTAAAAACTAAGTTATGTCCGTTTTAGTAATTAAAATAACTTTAAAACAACAATTTTATCTTAAATCCAAATTGCGGTGAAACTCAAAATTATGCGATAGAAATTACACTTACGGAATTTCCAATTGCGGTATGTATGGCAATTACGAAATTATGAATTTGAGTCGTAGAGGCAAAATTCACGTCCATTATTACAGAAACACGAAATTACGCAAATTTCGGCTAAACACTACATGGAACATCTAAAAAAAAAAAGAAAGTAATTTTTAGGAGTAGGAGGGCAGAGCTAATTGTTTATCTCATCAGGGTATTTTCACATCGGGTTTATTGCTGCATGGTCCAATATGGTTAAAAAGATGAGTAAAACTCAGTATGCTAAGTTAGATCAAACTGCATTTATTCATTGTATCTTGAACTCTGGACAGCCCCCCCCCCAGGCTATGTTCACATTGGGGAGTTGTGTCGTGTTCCCTGAAAAAATAAGTTGCACTTTGCATTAAAGAGACTCTGAAGTCTCTAATAAAAAGTATTTGTATTTCACAAATATGTTTAATATGTTATCCCTAACTAAACCGCCGCATTCCCGCCACTGTAAACTATCTAAATCCCCCTAAACTCCCCGGGGAGAAATCCGGGCAGCGCTTCCGTGAGAGGCAGAGCTATGAGCCGCAGCTCTGCCACTCAGCGCGTTAGTCAGCCCAGATCATCGCCTCTCTCCCTCCCCTCTCAGTCTTCCTTCACTGAGAGGGGCGGGGGAGAGGCGGAGATATGCGCTGACAGACGCGTGTAGAGGCAGAGCAGCAGCTCATAGCTCTGCCTCACACGGGAGCGCACAGGGCAGCAAAATCCACGACCAAGAAAGTTGTGGATTTTGCAGGGGAGAGGGAAGGCAAGTTAGGGGGATTTAGGTAGTTTACAGCGGCGGGAATGCGGCGGTTTAATTAGGGCCAGTGGTGCTTAGCAGAGCTCGAATATTCGAGTAGCTCGAATATTCGAGCTCTTTTTCAGCTATTCGAGCTCGGTATTCGAGCTCCGAATAGCTGGAGCTATTCGAATGGGCTATTCGAGTAAACTCGAATAGCCCATTCACTTTTCGCGCTATTCGAGCTAACAGCGCTATTCGAGCTCGAATACCGAGCTCGAATAGCGTCATAGCCCAGATTGATGTCCTTAGAGCAAATCAGAGGGCTCCCAGGCCCTCTGACGGCAGCCAATCACAGAGGGGGACCCTGGCCAGCCCCTACCCTATAAATAGCGGCCGCCATTTTAGGTTTTTCTGTCCTTGCCTGAGACTTGTACAGAGAGAGTTGCTCCTTTGTGCGTTGGCTTAGCAAGAGCTTTATTGTGGTCAATCACCTAGCGTTTTTGCTCACATACACCTGCTATATACACCTATATTGTTGTTAGTTAGATAGACATTGTATTTTAGTTAGTAGCTTTTGTGTTACATAGAGAGAGACACAGCTGCTGCAGGCTTACAGCTTTAGGCCTCAGGGCCTGCCTGTGTGGGCAGCTGTTCTCTCCTGTCCTCTGTGTATTTCTCATCTATACCAGTATTTCTGCTGTCCTTTACTACTGATTGATTGTATTTTGTATTGTAGTTATATACTGTAACTGTACTAGGACACTCACTCAGTCACTGTTCATAGGCTACTAGCTCCTGCGTGTGCGTGCACTCACTGTCTGTGTACACACTCTATTTCCTTCTGATTACTGATTGATTATTGTAATTTCTAGTTGTACTTACTGTACTAGTAGGGACTAGGGACACTCAGTCACTGTTCATAGGCTAGCTCCTGCGTGTGTGTGCGACTGTGCGCGTGCACTCACTGTCTGTAGTGTACACACACTCTATTTTCTTGTGATTATTACTATTGATTATTGTAACTTCTAGTTGTACTTCCTGACTGTTACTACTTACTTACTGTACTAGACACTCACTCAGTCACTGTTCATAGGCTAGCTCCTGCGCGTGTTTGCGCGTGCGTGCACTCACTGTCTGTAGTGTACACACACTCTATTTCCTTGTGATTACTACTGATTATTGTAACTGCTAGTTGTACTTCCTGACTGCTACTACTTACTTACTGTAGTAGGGACACTCACTCAGTCACTGTTCATAGGCTAGCTCCTGCGCGTGTTTGCGCGTGCGTGCACTCACTGTCTGTAGTGTACACACACTCTATTTCCTTGTGATTACTACTGATTATTGTATCTGCTAGTTGTACTTCCTGACTGTTACTACTTACTTACTGTAGTAGGGACACTCACTCAGTCACTGTTCATAGGCTAGCTCCTGCGCGGGTTTGCGCGTGCGTGCACTCACTGTCTGTAGTGTACACACACTAAATTTCCTTGTGATTACTACTGATTATTGTAACTGCTAGTTGTACTTCCTGACTGTTACTACTTACTTACTGTACTAGGGACACTCACTCAGTCACTGTTCATAGGCTAGCTCCTGCGCGTGTTTGCGCGTGCGTGCACTCACTGTCTGTAGTGTACACACACTAAATTTCCTTGTGATTACTACTGATTATTGTAACTGCTAGTTGTACTTACTGACTGTTACTACTTACTTACTGTAGTAGGGACACTCACTCAGTCACTGTTCATAGGCTAGCTTCTGCGCGTGTTTGCGCGTGCGTGCACTCACTGTCTGTAGTGTACACACACTAAATTTCCTTGTGATTACTACTGATTATTGTAACTGCTAGTTGTACTTCCTGACTGTTACTACTTACTTACTGTACTAGGGACACTCACTCAGTCACTGTTCATAGGCTAGCTCCTGCGCGTGTTTGCGCGTGCGTGCACTCACTGTCTGTAGTGTACACACACTAAATTTCCTTGTGATTACTACTGATTATTGTAACTGCTAGTTGTACTTACTGACTGTTACTACTTACTTACTGTAGTAGGGACACTCACTCAGTCACTGTTCATAGGCTAGCTTCTGCGCGTGTTTGCGCGTGCGTGCACTCACTGTCTGTAGTGTACACACACTAAATTTCCTTGTGATTACTACTGATTATTGTAACTGCTAGTTGTACTTCCTGACTGTTACTACTTACTTACTGTACTAGGGACACTCACTCAGTCACTGTTCATAGGCTAGCTCCTGCGCGTGTTTGCGCGTGTGTGCACTCACTGTCTGTAGTGTACACACACTAAATTTCCTTGTGATTACTACTGATTATTGTAACTGCTAGTTGTACTTCCTGACTGTTACTACTTACTTACTGTACTAGACACTCACTCAGTCACCTCACCCACCAACCCACTCCATTAAAGTACCCCACTTTTCACCCGCCCTTTTAAAAAACTTTTGTGTTTACGCCCAAAACATCGAAGATGTCTGGAAGTGGCAGCCAGCGCGGTTTGGGCAAGGGGAAGGGCAGCAAGGGAATCAGGAGGAGAGGGAGCAGCATTGTGGCAAGCCGCGGCCGCGCCACCATGCACAGTTCTGCAGCAGCAGCGTCAGTGGCTAACATTCCTCCCATAGCCACTGGCCGTGGACGCCTTGGGCGCCGCCCAGCAGGAGCATCTGCAACTCACGCTGCAGAAACACAGCAGCAGCAGCGTGTAGCACCTGCTCCGATTTTCCTCCAGCCGGGTCGGAAACGTCCCATTGAGGAAAAGGATGCAGACACTGTGGTGCAACTGATGACGGAGGATGAGCAGCCCGCCATCAGCTCTGCATCCGAGGCCTCCACCCTCACCACCACCACCACCACCACCCCTGTTCGCAGCAGCCGCCCAGCAGGGCCTGGGGAGGAGGCCAGTTCACCGTCAGTCGCCGACCTGTCACTCAGCAGTCTTTTTACCCCAGGCACCATCAGGGTATTGTCTGCTGTTGTTGGCGATTTTGAGGAGGAGATGCTGATGGGCACTTTGGGGGAGGAGGGATTGGACAGCAAGACTGTGGCGACAGTCAAGCAGCCCATCCATGCATCAGGAGAGGAGTTTGGGGGGTCATCATCCCAGCAGGACATGTTTCAGGAGGGGGAGGATGATGATGACACGGTGACAGACAGAGACTGGGTGCCACCACCTCCAGGAGATGTCGTCATCAGCAGCTCTGAGGAGGAGGAGGAGGATGCGCTTGTGGGCCTTGCAAGGAGGCGCATCATTGCAAGCATTGGCAGCAGTAGGCAGGTCCCACAGCCTGCTGGTGTCTCAGGCTCAGCAGCAGCAGCAGCAGCATCTGCCAGTACCACCACCAGCCGCACCCAAGCCCCCCCCCAACCACCACAGGGAGACAGGCAGCAGCGGTTCCATGCCGTAGGGGGTTGTTTTTGTCACCAATCTGGCGATTTTTCACCATGCCCACTGTGTACAGCAAGTACGCCACTTGCAACCACTGTCAGCGGAAGTTGAGCAGAGGTGCAGACCCCTTAAAGTTCAGCACCAGCTCGCTCATCAACCACCTTGCTGCGAAACATTTCCACCAGCATGAGGAGTTCCAGAGGCTGAAGGCATCTGGTGCTGGCAGTGGCACCACACCCATCACTGCACAGCCTTCAGCAGCAGCAGCAGCAACAGCAGCCACCCGCCCTCCTGCTCCTCCAGCAGCACCAGCAGGAGTGCGGAAACGCACTGCTCCTCCCCCCTCTGCAACTCCTGCCGCCGACACTGAGGCCTGTTCTGGCAGCCAGTCCTCAGTGGCCTCCTCTGCTGTGTCTGCTGATTCCTGTGCCAGCAAAAGGCCACGGCAGAGCCTTTTGAGCGAGTCCTTCCAGGGGGTGGTTAGGGCTCTGCCTCCCAGCAGCCGTCGCGTGCGGCAGCTGAACGGCTTGCTGGCACGGGCCATGTGCTCCCAACTCCTGCCGTACATGCTCGTGCAGGAGGGGAGCGACATGCGGGCGCTGCTTGCTTGTGCAGCCCCAGACTGGAAGCTCCCCAGCAGACTCTTCTTCGCCCGCAAGGCCATTCCTGCACTGCACCGCTTTGTGATGGCCAATGTGGAGCGAGGGCTGGAGCACGCGGTTGGTGAAAGGGTCCACGTCACCATGGACTCCTGGAGCAGCCGCTTCGGGACAGGCCGCTACCTGTCCTTCACTGTCCACTGGGTCAGCTTGGTGGAAGGGGGTGAGGATGGGAGAGCATCAGCGGGCACAGCAGCAGCAGCAACACAGTGGGTGGTGCCACCCCGCAGGGTCAGGGGAACTGCAGCAGGTTCCTCCGATCCTCTGCCATCCTCCGGCACACCTGGCCAAACCCCCCGCCTCAGCAGCAGCGTGAAGGCCCGCCACTGCCAAGCGCTGCTGCAGTTGGTCAGCCCTGGGAAGACCAAGCTGACGGCAACCCATGTGTTGGCCAAACTCCAGGAGCAGGAGAGGATTTGGCTGACCCCCAGAGGCCTCAGAGTCGGAGAGGTGGTGGCCAACAATGGGGCCAAACTGGTTGCCGCAATAGACAGGGGAAACCTGACCCACATCCCCTGTCTTGCCCACGTGCTGAACCTGGTGGTGCAGAAGTTCTTGCGCACCTACCAGGGGATGGGCGAACTGCTGGAAACGGCAAGGAACGTTGTGCGTCACTTCCGGCACTCGGCTGCAGCCTGTGTGAGCCTGGAAGACGTGCAAAAGG
This sequence comes from Hyperolius riggenbachi, assembly GCF_040937935.1. Lineage (NCBI taxonomy): Eukaryota > Metazoa > Chordata > Amphibia > Anura > Hyperoliidae > Hyperolius > Hyperolius riggenbachi. The sequence goes on from NC_090648.1 coordinate 21,026,803, forward strand.
AGCTGGAGCTGCCACGCCATCGGCTGATCCTTGACGTTCCGACTCGCTGGAACTCCACCCTGGCGATGTTGGAGCGTCTGGTTGAACAGAAGCACGCTGTCAACCAGTACCTTGCCCTGGCCACTGTTTCCGCCGCTCAGAGAAGGGACAAGACCAGCAACATCCCGTCCATCGTCCCCGATGATGACTGGAGGCACATGCAGCAGGTGTGCTTAGTGCTGGCTCCCTTTCTGCAGGCCACTAACATGGTGAGCAGGGACCATGCTATGGTCTGCGAGTGGGTGCCCCTGGTTTCTCTGCTGAACAGGGCCCTCGATGCTTTGCTGGAACAGGGAGCGGCAGCCTTGGACCAGCAGGAGCGGCAAGCAGCTGCACAGTCCACCTCTGAGGGGGAGGAGGAGGAGGAATTGGTGGAGGTCCCTGACCTTGCTGCTGATGAGGGGGATCAGCACAGCGCAGCTGAGTTGGTGCGGGGGTGGAGAGAAGATGAGGCTGAGGAGGCAGAGGAGGAGGATGAGGACAGCACTGCCATCGATGGGCCAGCACACGTGGCCCGCCTCTTCCCAATGGCAGCGCACATGCTGACGTGCCTGCGCAAGGACCCCAGGGTGATCCAGATGAAGCAGAGGGAGGACATCTGGATCAGCATGATGTTGGACCCACGCCTCAAGGGGAAGTTGAGCCAGTTCCTGCCGCCTGCAGGAGGAGACCCAGCGCAACAAATAAGGAGCTTGCAGCAGGCCCTTGTTGAGCGCTTGGAGGAAGCCTTCCCCCAGCCTTCCACCCCCACTGTCCAGCCAGCACAGAGGCAGCGCCCCACAGACCTGCTGTCTCTCAGCCACGAGCTCTACAGGACTGTAGAGGCTCCGGCAGCAGTGACTAGAGAGGAGGTGCATGCAGCAGCATCCTCCTCCGGTCACAGCCAGTGCCTGACCCGCATGGTGGCTGACTACATGGGGTCCTACAGCGGGCTTGACAGCGATGCCCCTGTTGATCCCATGGAGTATTGGGTCAAGCGCATGGAGATCTGGAGCGAGCTGGCGCAGTACGCCCTGGAAGTGCTGTCCTGCCCCCCTTCCAGCGTGCTGTCCGAGCGCTGCTTCAGTGCAGCTGGTGGCGTGGTCACCGAGAAACGCTCACGTCTGTCTCACAAGTCTGTGGACAGACTGACGTTTCTCAAGATGAACCAGGCATGGGTGGAAGGCGAGTTCCTGGCCCCTGTTGTTGGCGAGAGGGGGACATGAACTGGCTGCCGGAACTTAGAACCATCGTTAATGTGCCTTACCACCCTTTACCACCTCCTGGCTCCTGCTCACTAAGCCAGCCTGGTTCACTTTGACTATTACGTCGCCTGCAGCCACACATTTTACACCTACAGTGGGCTGTTGTGTACTGCCCTTCTGCTGTCTGTCTGTGTTTCCCACTGCCAGGGTACACAGATTTACCTTCTGCTGCCACTCTGCCACCAGCTATTACGTCAAAAAATAGCTATATCTGTGTAATTGGTTGTAAAACCAAAACCAAAAAACCATTAAAAAAAAAAAAGGTTTAATTTTTCTGAGGTGCCCAGGTTGAAAACTGTGTTGTCCCAGTTGTGTATTGGACACGATGTGGGCTGCACGACCGCTGTCTGGGACCTCCTGCTGTGTTTATTTACAGCCCTGGTATCACCGCTAGGTACCAGGGCTATTATGTCACGCTGCCTGCCTGCTGCCACACTCACACTACTCCTCCATTCCTCCTGCTGCTGCTGCTGTCTGTCTGTGTTTCCCACTGCCAGGGTACACAGAATTACCTTCTGCTGCCACTCTGCCACCAGCTATTACGTCAAAAAATAGCTATATCTGTGTAATTGGTTGTAAAACCAAAACCAAAAAACCATTAAAAAAAAAAAAAGGTTTAATATTTCAGAGGTGCCCGGGTTGAAAACTGTGTTGTCCCGGTTGTGTATTGGACACGATGTGGGCTGCACGACCGCTGTCTGGGACCTCCTGCTGTGTTTATTTACAGCCCTGGTATCACCGCTAGGTACCAGGGCTATTATGTCACGCTGTCTGCCTGCTGCCACACTCACACTACTCCTCCATTCCTCCTGCTGCTGCTGTCTGTCTGTGTTTCCCACTGCCAGGGTACACAGAATTACCTTCTGCTGCCACTCTGCCAACAGCTATTACGTCAAACAATAGCTGCTCACATAATTACTCCTCCATTCCTCCTGCTGCTGCTGCTGTCTGTCTGTGTTTCCCACTGCCAGGGTACACAGAATTACCTTCTGCTGCCACTCTGCCACCAGCTATTACGTCAAAAAATAGCTATATCTGTGTAATTGGTTGTAAAACCAAAACCAAAAAACCATTAAAAAAAAAAAAAGGTTTAATATTTCAGAGGTGCCCGGGTTGAAAACTGTGTTGTCCCGGTTGTGTATTGGACACGATGTGGGCTGCACGACCGCTGTCTGGGACCTCCTGCTGTGTTTATTTACAGCCCTGGTATCACCGCTAGGTACCAGGGCTATTATGTCACGCTGTCTGCCTGCTGCCACACTCACACTACTCCTCCATTCCTCCTGCTGCTGCTGTCTGTCTGTGTTTCCCACTGCCAGGGTACACAGAATTACCTTCTGCTGCCACTCTGCCAACAGCTATTACGTCAAACAATAGCTGCTCACATAATTACTCCTCCATTCCTCCTGCTGCTGCTGCTGTCTGTCTGTGTTTCCCACTGCCAGGGTACACAGATTTACCTTCTGCTGCCACTCTGCCACCAGCTATTACGTCAAAAAATAGCTATATCTGTGTAATTGGTTGTAAAACCAAAACCAAAAAACCATTAAAAAAAAAAAAAGGTTTAATTTTTCTGAGGTGCCCGGGTTGAAAACTGTGTTGTCCCAGTTGTGTATTGGACACGATGTGGGCTGCACGACTGCTGTCTGGGACCTCCTGCTGTGTTTATTTACAGCCCTGGTATCACCGCTAGGTACCAGGGCTATTATGTCACGCTGCCTGCCTGCTGCCACACTCACACTACTCCATTCCTCCTGCTGCTGCTGTCTGTCTGTGTTTCCCACTGCCAGGGTACACAGAATTACCTTTTGCTGCCACTCTGCCACCAGCTATTACGTCAAACAATAGCTGCTCACATTACTCCTCCATTCCTCCTGCTGCTGCTGCTGTCGGTCTGTGTTTCCCACTGCCAGGGTACACAGAATTACATTCTGCTGCCACTCTGCCACCAGCTATTACGTCAAACAATAGCTATATATCTGTGTAATTTGTTTTACAAACAAAACCAAAAAACCATAAAAAAAAAGGTTTAATTTTTCAGAGGTGCCCGGGTTGAAAACTGTGTTGTCCCAGTTGTGTATTGGACACGATGTGGGCTGCACGACCGCTGTCTGGGACCTCCTGCCTGCTGTGTTTATTTACAGCCCTGGTATCACCGCTAGGTACCAGGGCTATTATGTCACGCTGCCTGCCTCATTGACTGCCTGCTGCCACACACTCATCCTCCTCCTCCTGCTGCTGCTGAATTTACCTCCTGCTGTCTGTGTGTTTCCACTGCCAGGGAGCACATACAATGGCACTTCCAACATGCGTGCGCCACCAGCTATTTGTGAAGAAGAAGAAGAAGAAGAGGAAGAAGAAGAAGAAGAAGAAGAAGAAGAAGAAGAAGAAGAAGAAGAAGAAGAAGAAGATGAAGAAGATGAAGAAGATGAAGAAGAAGAAGATGAAGAAGATGAAGAAGAAGAAGATGAAGAAGAAGAAGAAGAAGAAGATGAAGAAGAAGAAGATGAAGAAGATGAAGAAGAAGATGAAGAAGATGAAGAAGAAGAAGATGAAGAAGAAGAAGATGAAGAAGAAGAAGAAGATGAAGAAGATGAAGAAGATGAAGAAGATGAAGAAGAAGAAGATGAAGAAGATGAAGAAGAAGAAGATGAAGAAGATGAAGAAGAAGAAGATGAAGAAGAAGAAGATGAAGAAGATGAAGAAGAAGATGAAGAAGATGAAGAAGAAGAAGATGAAGAAGAAGAAGATGAAGAAGAAGAAGAAGAAGATGATGATGAAGAAGACAATATAGAAGAAGAAGAAGAAGAAGAAGAAGATATAGAAGAAGATATAGAAGAAGAAGATATAGAAGAAGAAGATATAGAAGAAGAAGATATGGAAGAAGAAGAAGAAGATATAGAAGATAAAGAAGAAGAAGAAGAAGAAGAAGTATATACAGTACTGAACAAAATTCTGGACACAACTTCTCTTTCCACCTTTTTTTTTTAAAGGAACCTCCCCACATAATCACTTGCTGTTGTTACTTGGAAAAAAAGATGTTTCTTGCATCATTCACCCTCAAAACAAGTGTTGGAAGCTATTTAAGGCCAATTCGAATAGTCAGCTCGAATAATGAGCTCGAATACCGACTCGAATAGTGAGCTCGAAGTCCGAGGTCGAATCGAATAGTAAAAAATATTCGACTCGAATATTCGACTGAATTCGAATAATTTACTATTCGAATTCGACCAAACTCGAATTTTAAAAAGGGGTATTTGAGCACCACTGATTAGGGCTAAGATATTAAACATATTTGTGAAATAAAAATACTTTTTTTTAGAGACTTCAGAGTCTCTTTGGAAGTGGAAGGGATTCTGAAGTGAGAAGGATATGGAGACTGACATATTCAGGACTCGTTCACACTAAGGCCTCATTCACACCTAAAAATGAAAACGCAAACATTTTGCTTTTTTGTGCGCTTTTTTCCCCCTCCCAGCTCTCCAATGCATGCTGTGTTTCTGGTAAAAGTACTTTTCTAATCGCTTTTCCAGAGCAATTTTGTAATTCACTCCCTGAGCAAGTCAGTGTATATGTATTTATTCTTAAAAACGCGAACGTGATTGCTGCACAAAGCGATTTTGTGAGCGTTTTGCGTTTTTCCTATGCCTTCCATTAGAGCAAAAAGGCCCCAACAATGGTACAGGCACCGCTTTGCGGACAACAAAGCAGAAGCAATGCGCTGAATTGAACCAAAATTAGTTGCAGGCATCTTGCCTATGCCCTACAAACTGCTTCCAGGCACCAGGATTGCTTGCAGAGGTCACCAGACAGGACAGAGCCCACCTAAATAACACAGGCCACCAGCAGAAAGAGGACAGAGGCCACCAACAGGACACAGGCACCAGCAGGACAAACAAGTTAACAGGTTAGCAAAGTTAACTTTGTCTTTGTTTGTGTCCATATACCGTACTTTCAATTCCTGTATTTTAACATTAACCTCCTTGGCGGTTATCCCAAGTCAGGCTCGGGAGCGGTAATCCCGAACCTGACTCATGGTAGCCGGCGGGAGGTCTGTGCAGAGTTCTATGCGCAGCGGATGTTTTAACTCACCTCTCCCGGGATCTATACAACAGCAACCATTCTCCTTCCTGTTCTCGGAGGCTCTGCATCGCTCGGGTGAGATTGCCGTTTGTCTTCATGTTGACAGACGGTTATCTTACTACAGGGTTACAGCACCATCCAGAGGACAGAGGGAGAACTGCAGTGCTGGATCCCAGGGAGGTGAGTGAGTGTTGGGGCTGCTGCAAGCTCCCTAGCAGCATGATTTTTTTCCCGGTTTTAGGGTGTAAAAGCTTGCAAAAAATGGCACCACTTTTAGACCCGAAAATCCAGAAAGAATCATAACACCAGGGGGGCTAATACAGAGTTTATGTTATGTTTATAGAGTGTGGTATAGTACAGGATCAGCTATACCTATTTTTAACATTAAGGGCCTGATTCACAAAGCGGTGCAAAGTGTTTGTACGCCTGTGAAAAGCCCTTTATCACGCCTAAACTCAGTTTAGGCGTGATAAAATGAAACTCGCGCGAAAATTCCCGCGCACAAAGTTTTCAAAGTTTTGCGAGCGCAATCATGCGCCGCACGGTGCAGTGCGCACGATGCGCCCATTAAACCCTATGGGCGCTGCGCGGGACTTTGCGCGCGATAAAGAGCACAAAACGGTGCTAAGTCAGCGGTGCAAAGGTTATCACGCCTAAAGTCTTTTAGGCGTGATAACTGAGTTATCACCGCTTTGTGAATCAGGCCCTAAGTCTCAAGCAACCAGGCAGGAAGCACACTTATCCGGCATCAGATAAACCCCATCAGTGCCAGATAATAGGGACTTTGTTGTATCTTGCAAAAATATATTTTCACAAAATTGCACAAGTGAAAATGTAAGATTTGCTGTGAAAGAACTGAAACCCAAAACATGTGTGTGTGTATATATGTGTGTGTGTGTGTGTGTGCATGTGTAGTGTGTGTGTGTGTGTGTGTGTGTGTGTGTGTGTGTGTGTGTGTGTGTGTGTGTGTGTGTGTGTGTGTGTGTGTGTGTGTGTGTGTGTGTGTGTGTGTGTGTGTGTGTGTGTTGTGTGTTTGTGTGTGTGTGTGTGTGTGTGTGTGGTGTGTGTGTGTGTGTGTATATATGCGTGTGTGTGTGTGTGTGTGTGTGTGTGTGTGTGTGTGTGTGTGTGTGTGTGTGTGTGCATGTGTAGTGTATGTGCGCATGTGTAGTGCGTGTGTGTGTGTGTGCATTGTGTGTGTGTGTATGTGTGTGTGTGTGTGTGCAATGTGTGTGTGTGTGTATGGTGTGTGTGTGTGTGTGTGTGTGCATTGTGTGTGTGTGTACATTGTGTGTGTGTGTGTGTGTGTGTGTGTGTGTGTGTGTGTGTGTGTGTGTGTGTGTGTGTGTGTGTTTGTGTGTGTGTGTGTGTGTGTGTGTGTGTGTGTATGGTGTGTGTGTGTGGTGTTTGGGTGTGTGTGTGCGTGTGTGTCTGTCTGTGTGTGGGTGTGTGTGTGTGGGTGTGTATGTGTGTGTGTGTGGGTGTGTATGTGTGTGTGTGTGTGTGTGCGCGTGTTTGTGCGTGCGTGTGTGTGTGTGTGTGTGTGTGTGTGTATGTGTAGTGTGTTGTGCAGGGGTGTGTAGTGTGTAGTGTAGGGAAACCTTTTTTGTCTGAGAAAGCCAAAAACGCCACATATTTTTTTTTAAAAATTGTAATACTGTGAGAGCCATACAATATGTTTCAAACTGGGATAGTGCGCATGCGCAGAAGAGGACTCGCGTTCCTTGTTGCCGTGGTGGTGTATATGCAGTTTATCTGCCGCTCAGTGGAAGAGTTAGACACATCTTCAGCTTCTTTTGGGTTTCAGAAACATCAGCAATTTCCTTGAGAGCCAGACAGGAGAAATACCAACTAACAGCTTGTACAATTAGCTAACTGACTTGTGGGTTGATTGACTTTGGAGGACGAGATCTCTGCACTTTGGCCCAATAGTCTGCCTGTCAAGTGACAGGCAGCCTATTGGGCCAATTAAAGTGTGGGGATCTTGTCCTACAATGTCACTGGACCTGACAGAGTCCAGAGTGGGACAATTGGAGCAGCCGTTCATTTTGGGGTAGCGAGTAAGTTAGCAGTGCATGCTACAGCAGTAGCGTGTATACTTCGAAAATTTTACTTGTGCTGCCACACTAAGCTGCGCTGCTTGAGCAGTGTAGCTTAGGGAATCAACCCCTACTAATTTGTCTGTGAGCCAGATGTAGCCATCAAAAGAGCCACATCTGGCTCCCAAGCCATAGGTTCCCTACCCCTGGTGTAGTGTGTGTGTAGGGTTGATGAACCCATATAAACACATACATATTATACAAACTTGATAAACCCAAGGCTGTAACCCAGTGATGGTCATGTGTAGGACAGCACTTGGAGAAGCATGTGTTTGTTTGGCTAGCTTATAATAGATGTGAAAAACTCTGATTTGCTGTGATCACATCCTGGTTTAGCAGACAATCATGACTAGCAAATCAGAGACTTACATATCTATCACCTGACTGATCACATGCTTCTCCATGAGTCCTACTAGAAGTGACCATTACTAGCAGTAACACCACAAAAAACAAAAAGTGCTATCCAGTACACCACCCACTCATGAGAAAAATTCAGTGAACATTGGCTCTTTAAAATATTATTCTCCTTGCTGTTATTATCATCATGACCTTTTCAACCACTGCTCCTTCTATTTTCTACTTTTCAGGACATGCATGGCATCAATGCCACCACAGTCAATCAATTTATACTCTTGGGATTTCAAAGTCAGCACAAGATCAGTTTTCTAATTTTCTTCGTACTTCTTGGTATGTACACTGCAACGGTCTTGGGAAATCTTCTGATCATCATATTAGTATCTTTGTGCAAAAGCCTTCACTCTCCAATGTATCTGTTTTTATCCCAGCTGTCCATAACTGACATTATGTTGACCACCAACATTTCACCCAACATGCTTTACGTTATTATGGATGCAGGTGCCACTATGTCGTTTCAAGGTTGCATTGCTCAGTTTTATTTTTTCGGTGTCACTGAGTGCTCAGAGTGTCTTCTTCTTACGGGAATGTCTTATGATCGATATTTAGCCATCTGCAACCCGCTACGGTACAATGCCATGATGAGTCACATGCTCTGTCTGAAGCTGATCATAATATCATGGCTTTTTAATCTTTCTGTCATCTTAATCCCCACAATAACAGTTTGTAAGATGGAATTCTGTGGATCGAATGTCATTGACCATTTTTTCTGTGATCTGACCCCACTGTTAGACCTCATATGTTCGGAAACCTCTCTTGTTCGATCAGAGGTGGCTTTGCTGTGTATTCCCACATTGATCATACCCTTTGTTATTGTCATGGTATCATATGGCCTCATTGTCCACACAATCTTAAGAATTCAGTCCAACACAGGAAGAAGAAAAGCGTTTTCTACGTGCAGTTCTCATCTATGTGTGGTGGCCATCTATTTTGGGACACTTTTCTGCATTTATGTCCTTCCAACTGAAGGACAGTCTTTGACTTTGAGTAAGATTCTTTCCCTGCTGTACACTGTGGTGACTCCATTGCTTAATCCGATATTATACAGCCTGAGAAATAAAGATATTAAGAATGCAATGCAGAAAATAAAAGGTGGATGGGTAACTAGGACAAGATGCTAAACTAGTTGCGCCTACCCAAACATACATAACGATGCTCTTGCTCAATCGTGGTTAAACAAAAAAACAACAAAAACACCTTAGTGTAGCATGGACAGTTTCTTATCTGAATGGGTTTTCTTTGTCCAAACAGGTCAGTTCAATATGGCAATTTAAAGTGGATCCAAGGCAAACTTTTACACATTGCATAATTGTGTTCCTTCCCTATTGTTTATAGGGCATTCCTCAAGCCAAATACTTTTTTGTTTTAATACTCTAATTCCCTATAAACTAAATAAGCCACGCCCACAGGTTCAGAGAGCCTTGGCAGTAGCAAGGGCTCATGGGAGCTCAGTCTGGGCAGGAGGAGGGGGATGTGTTACTAGCCATTGATTTCAGAGGCAGAGGGGAGGAGGGAGGAGGAGAGGGGATTAGGCTGATGGCTCAAAATACAGATAAGCCTGCCTCTATGTAATGTTTACAAACAACATGGCTGCTGTCACTGTATCACAGGAATAAATAATAATATTCTATTAAAACTGTTTGCAGCTAGCTTTGCTGTGTAAACTATCTAAACTTTAGATAAGATATATAGACAAGTTACTTGTTATAGTTAGTTTTTCATCTCGGATCCACTTTAAGCATTGGCACATAGTAACGTCAATATGGTGGAGGCATCAGCAGAGCAGAACTGGATTGATCATAGCTGTAAAAATAAAGGTGGATATACTGTATGAAGGTTAGAATTCAACCTCTGCTCCGCCTTCAGTCTTCCAGTGGTGATTAGAGACTGTTAGATGGCGAAACCGCTATCTACTACCTATGTATAGCGCTGCAATCTAAGGCAGCGTTGTACTGGGGACAGCCGTGTGACACGGCTGTCCCCCTGGGGGACACAGGAGTTATCCGCTGTGATAGGCTTACTGGGGGAGGGAGGGGAAATTGATTAAAAAATACACGTTTTTATATAAAAAAATAATAACATAAATATTTTTAATAAAAAAATAAACATTAGGGGAGCGATCAGAGCCCACCAACAGAGGGGGAGGGTGGATCACTTGTGTGCTAAGTTATTCAGCCCTGCAGCGAGGCATTAAACTTGCTGTTGCCCAATTTGTGCAAAAAAAGCCTGGTCACTAGGGTGGTTTAGCACTGCGGTCCTTAATACACACAGACACACACGCACACGCACACACACACACACACACACACATGCACGCAAACATGCACACACACACACACACATGCACGCAAACATGCACACACACACACACATGCACATATAGTACATGCACACACACACACACACACACACACCACACACACACACACACAAACATGCACACGCACACACACACACACACACACACACACACACACACACACACACACACACACACACACCACACACACACACACACAAACATGCACACGCACACACATGCACATACAGTACATGCACACACACATGAACACGCATGCACACAAACACACGTACACACACACAAGCACACATGCACAGACACACGTACACACACAGAGACACATGCATACACATGCACACTGACACACACACAAACATGCACACACACCCATATGCACATGCACAGACACACACACACGTAGACGTATGCACACAGACACAGACATGCAAACACACACACATGCACAGACACACGCACACACACACATGCAGACATATGCACACACACGCACAGATATGCACACACACCCACATGCACAGACACACACACAGACAAATGCACACACATACACACGCAAGTCGCACACACACATACACATGCACACATACATATCTTATAAGGACAATTAATAAAATCTTGTATTTGAAAAAAAAATATTACAGTTATGAAATTGTTAATGCAGTTTTGCCTGGTGCTGAGAGAATAGATAATATCCTTATGCCTTGTAGACTTATTATGACTGCACATGGCTCTATTCCCAAAGGTGTAAATAGCAAAACGCTGGGTGCCTTACCAGCCTATAAAATCCCATCTATTCCAGTATAGAAAATCTTCCATTGTTTTCTGTGTTTACTATTCTAGCCACGTTTCTGTAAGCATTTATTCACCTGTTATTTTGTCTTTTTTTTTAAGGAAACTTAAAGCGGAATATAACCCTGCATTTCAACTTTGCTCTAAAACATTATTTACAGTATATTATATGCAACCAGCATTTTTTTTTTACTAGACCAGCATTGGAAGGGTTACACAGAGTTTTAAAGTTCCAGGAGATTTCTGCAGACGAATTCGAAGCTCAGATAGATACATTTTGTTTACATAAATGTATCTAAGTGTTGAATGTTACACACTTTGGCTGTCCTCCAGCTCAGTCAGAGAGAGTGAGTCACATTCAACACTTAGATACATTTATGTAAACAAAATGTATCTATCTGAGCTTCGGATGCGTCTGCAGAAATCTCCTGGAACTTTAAAACTCTGTGTAACCCTTCCAATGCTGGTCTAGTAAAAAAAAAAAAAATGCTGGTTGCATATAATATACTGTAAATAATGTTTTAGAGCAAAGTTGAAATGCAGGGTTATATTCCGCTTTAAGCAAGTGTAAAACAACCATAATGCTTGGTACACACCATACAATTTCTTACCGGATAGATGGTCCAATAGATGATTTCGGACAGGTTCTATCTGATTTCCAATTGTTTTTCTGATCGATTTTCCGATTATGTCTATACAAAATCGGAAATCAGATTGGACTTGTCGGAAATTTTCTATTGGACCATCAATCTGGCAAGAAATTGCATGGTGTGTGCCAGGCATACGTTTAGCAGTACCATTTTGCTTTTCTAATCAATCAATTTATTGCAAAATGGCCCAGTGTCCTTGCATTGTCTCTGCGTAGAAAGTACATACAGTGTGGGCCATTTATATGGATACATCTTATCTATGGATACACCCCATATACCACACCATACCATATTTTTTTTTTTGTCCCAACAGTCTTCGAGGCATCTATCCAATGTGGGTTAAGGTCCGTACACACGCCGGACTGCGGGCAACGACGGGTCTGTCGTCACCTCCCGCTGGGCGGGTTTTCAGCAGACAGTCCGGCGTGTGTACAGTCTGTCAGCGGACTGATAAGACTGTTTCTGATCGATCTGCCGTGCTGATCGTTCAGAAACAGCCTTATCAGTCCACCGACAGACTGTACACATGCCTAGAGATGAGCGTAATGACTTAATTACGATTTTGCGAAATTTCGCGTAATTAGTGTAATTACGATTATGGCCGTAAGTACATAATCGTAATGAAGAAGGATATCGCGAAATTCTGCATAAGCGTAATTTTCGCGTAATTTTCGCATTACAGTGGGTATTGCGAAATTACGTTTGCCTTGCATGCAACCGTTTGTAAGCGTAGTTACATAACGTAATTTCGCGATAGTTCATATTACTGTAAGCGTTAATTTTCGCATCATTTTCGCGTTACGCATATAAAATTCGCCATGTAGTGATATTTCGCATCAAAATTCGCCATGCAGACGAAAACGCGAAAACAAAATAAGCTAAATTTTGTGTAAATTAAGCGAATCCGAAATTACGTTATGGTTTAACGCGAAATTACGTTATGAATGAAACGCGAAATTACGCGTTGAAAATTACGCTTACGGTATTTTCAATTACGATTTTAATGGCAATTACGCTACCATAATTTCGCATCGTAATAGCAAATTTCGCATGCGTAATTATAGTAACGCGAAATCTCGAAAATTTCGGCTCAACACTACACACGCCAGACTGTCGCTGGAACGCCCGCCCAGCAGGAGGTGACGACGGACCCGTCGTTGCCCGCAGTCCGGCGTGTGTACGGACCTTAAGTGTCAGATCAATAGCGGTGGTTTTGTTTAACTTCACCATTCACATGAAATGGTGTATCCATAGAAGTGGCCATATTAAGGTGTATCCATATAAATGGCCCACCCTGTATAATCACAGTTGAGAAAAAATACACTTTACATCTTTTTTAGGACCAGGATAATCCCACTGAAAGTTGGCATTTGTACAGAAGTAGGGGAAGTACATATTGTGAAAATAATCTTTCTGATTTCTTTCCTTCCTTTTCTCATCTCTAGCAGTGAGAAACAACTATAAATGTAACCACAAATACATGATTCAGACAAACACTAGTCAAACTATCTACATGTATGATTACCTAGCACAAGAGATGTTATACTGTACATCCATGTTTTGAGCTATGTTTATCTATGTACCTGAGACAGAGGGGTTCATTTCTGCATTTAGACCCATTGAGTTATGCTCCTGTTTGCCTGATGAAGCGGGACTACACCTGTGAAACGCGTTGCACTAAGTGGATTTGAATAAAATATTTGTATTGATATATTGTGACTCAATTGAGTTTTATATTTTCAAGGGACGTAAGTCCACCTGAACATCCCCCTCTTTTAGACAGTTTTTAAAAGTTTTTATTCTACTCTGGCGCCTCTGTACACCAAGCCTTGCTGAAATCTTGATTCCCCCCTGAGTGGAGGGGTGCTACTCCGGTTCCTATCAACAGAGAGCGACATCTTCAAAACCTGAGTGGGGTCAGGTTCTTATACTCCCCACCTGCACTTGAAGTGGTTGCTTATGAGTAACACATGTTTGTGAGTATATCTAAATGTTTTGCTTTAAACCACAACCAACTCAACAATACTACACCATATTGGGCTCTCGATTTCTCTTTGTTCTTTCAAGCATATGTACCTTTTATGTACAAACTGTATCTGTACAGTGCCATAGAATTGATTTGTGCTATTTACAATGATAGTAATTACAAAAGCAACCAGGAAATAAAGATAGGTGAAACCAAAAATTTTGTTTTGCATACATTTCTAAAAACTGTTTACTAAGACTTTTATTTTTTATTTCAAAGTTTTTTTTTTATTGTTTTTTTTTTTTATTTATTTATTTATTTTTATGAAGGAAATAGAAAATTGACAATAAGTATGTGTCATCATTATAAGAGTCAAGGATTAAAACAAAACACAGTTCATAGAGAAAATGCAAAACAAATGCAAAAAGTTTACAGTATTGGATAAAAATGTCAGGTTCACAAGCAAAAACAACAACATAAAGAAAATCACAATTTCTACGATACCACTCAGGACAAAATGCATATGGTAACAGGAACAGAAAAGTTCATCAAACAAAGTAAGTCATGTATTGTAGACCCTTGACCTGTAATATCAGGACCTTTTTTTCATCTCTCCTCTGCTCTCAGAAGTTGTATTCTGCCAGGACAACTCTTATGGCTGTACTTTCCTTATCGGTGAGGTTTACAATTTTGCCAAAAACAAGGTACCAACAAGACAGAAGCTGCCACTTCCATGCCTAGAAATTAACTTTTTATTAATATGTTCTGCACTTTACATACACGTGTATTTCATCATGTCACATGTCACCTTGGGTATTATTATTATTTTCATTATTTATTTATGTACATAGCGCCAACATATTCTGCAGCACTTTACAAAGCACAATACGATGACACAGGGAACATAGGTACAACCAAAAGATGTACAGAAGTGTCTCAAGCAGCACAAATATTGCAACAAAAACAGTAAACATTAGGAGGATGACCCTGCCCTTGCGAGCTTACAATCTAAAGTGGGTACACTTTAATTATTTGGATTAACTGTATTATTATTTAGATTTAACTAATTACACAATAATACTATAGTCATGTGTGTCTGACAGTAGTGAGTGTAACTCACTACTGAGTAGTGAGTAGTAGTGAGTGTAACTCACTACTGTGTTACATCTTTTAAAATACAGAATATTGGTGATAGAAGGAAGAGCATTCACTAAATACATTATTATTATTATTTATTGTATTTATAAAGCACCAACATATTACGCAGCACTGAACATTAGTTTAGGTTACAGACAATATTTAGGGGTGACATACAGCAATATGACATTACAGGAATACAAGAAAACCAGATCACACAGCACAGTATGAGTACCAGGTAATGCTTAGTCAGTCACTGGATGGAGCATGGAGATCACACAGCACAGTATGAGTACCAGGTAATGCTTAGTCACTGGAGGGGAGCATGGAGATCACACAGCACAGTATGAGTACAAGGTAATGCTTAGTCACTGGATGGGGCATGGAGATCACCCAGCACAGTATGAGTACAAGCAGTGGCGGCGCCAGGGGGGTGCTTGGGGGTGCTCGAGCACCCCCTAGAATTGTCCAAGCACCCCCAAAGCACCCCCTGGAGTGAACTGACTTCAGGCGTCTAAAAGACGCCAAGTCAGTTCACACACCGGCAGCACGGAGCAGCAGGCAGGGCTACGGTAAGATGGCCGCCCGGAGCCCTGTTCTGCAGACTTCGGGCGGCCATTTTCCCGTAGCCCTGCTCTCTGCATGCAGGCAGGAAGTCTCGTCGTGACGTCGGGAAGGAAGAGGATCGTGGGCGCGCGGGCGCTGCGCGCCACAATGAGGTCGGGACTCGGGACGGGAGGTCGGGAAAGAAGGTCTTCTGGCTGTAGGTGAGTAAATGGGTTTTTCTTTTCTTTTTCAGGTGATGCGGATTGTGCATATTGGGGTCATATCTGCTACGGATTGTGCATATTGGGGTCATATCTGCCACGGATTGTGCATATTGGGGTCATATCTGCCACGGATTGTGCATATTGGGGTCATATCTGCCACGGATTGTGCATATTGGGGTCATATCTGCCACGGATTGTGCATATTGGGGTCATATCTGCTACGGATTGTGCATATTGGGGTCATATCTGCTACGGATTGTGCATATTGGGGCGATATCTGCTACCGATTGTGCATGTTGGGGTCATTTCTGCTACCGATTGTGCATATTGGGGTCATTTCTGCTACCGATTGTGCATATTGGGGTCATTTCTGCTACCGATTGTGCATATTGGGGTCATTTCTGCTACCGATTGTGCATATTGGGGTCATATCTGCTACCGATTGTGCATATTGGGGTCATATCTGCTACCGATTGTGCATATTGGGGTCATATCTGCTACCGATTGTGCATATTGGGGTCATATCTGCTACCGATTGTGCATATTGGGGTCATATCTGCTACCGATTGTGCATATTGGGGTCATATCTGCTACGGATTGTGCATATTGGGGTCATATCTGCTACCGATTGTGCATATTGGGGTCATATCTGCTACCGATTGTGCATATTGGGGCCATATCTGCTACCGATTGTGCATATTGGGACCATATCTGCCACCGATTGTGCATATTGGGACCATATCTGCCACCGATTGTGCATATTGGGACCATATCTGCCACCGATTGTGCATATTGGGACCATATCTGCCACCGATTGTGCATATTGGGACCATATCTGCCACCGATTGTGCATATTGGGACCATATCTGCCACCGATTGTGCATATTGGGACCATATCTGCCACCGATTGTGCATATTGGGACCATATCTGCCACCGATTGTGCATATTGGGACCATATCTGCCACCGATTGTGCATATTGGGACCATATCTGCCACCGATTGTGCATATTGGGACCATATCTGCCACCGATTGTGCATATTGGGACCATATCTGCTACCGATTGTGCATATTGGGACCATATCTGCTACCGATTGTGCATATTGGGACCATATCTGCTACCGATTGTGCATATTGGGGCCATATCTGATAACGATTGTGCATATTGGGGCCATATCTGATAACGATTGTGCATATTGGGGTCATATCTGCTAACGATTGTGCATATTGGGGTCATATCTGCTACCGATTGTGCATATTGGGGCTATATCTGATAACGATTGTGCATATTGGGGCCATATCTGATAACGATTGTGCATATTGGGGCCATATCTGATAACGATTGTGCATATTGGGGCCATATCTGATAACGATTGTGCATATTGGGGTCATTGGACGTGTTTTTTGTTAAAATCTGCTCACATTACGTGTATTTTCTTGAGAAAACCTGCACAATTATGTGAATTTTCAGGGAAAAGGGTCACCAAAACTTGGGCCCTCTGTCTTTGCGTTGCACTTTTAAAGGGAACCCGAGGTGAGAATAATATTGAGGCTGCCATATTTATCTCCCTTTAAGCAATACCAGTTGCCTGGCTGCCGTGCTGGTCCTCTGCCTCTTATTCTTTCAACCATAGACCCTGAACAAGCATGCAGCAGGTCAGGGGTTTCTGACAATATTGTCAGAACTGACAAGATTAGCTGCATGGCTTGTTTCTGGTGTAATTCAGTTCACTACTACAGCCAAATAGATCAGCAGGGCTGCCAGGCAACTAGTATTGTTTAAAAGGAAATAAATATGGCAGCCACCATATCACTCTCACCCTGGGTTCACTTTAAATTACAGTTAGCCCCGCCCTCATCCGGTCATGACCACGCCCATTTTTTCGCCGCGGCGCGCTTCGCGCGCCGCAGGTTGTGGCCACACCCATTTTTGGCGCGGCGCGCTTCGCGCGCCGCAGGTCGTCAGCTCCCCCGGAAATTGGTCCAGCACCTGCATAGCACCCCCTAAAAAAATTTCCTGGAGCCGCCACTGAGTACAAGGTAATGCTTAGTCACTGGATGGGAGCATGGAGATCACACAGCACAGTATGAGTACAAGGTAATGCTTAGTCACTGGATGGAGCATGGAGATCACACAGCACAGTATGAGTACAAGGCAATGCTTAGTCACTGGAGGGGAGCATGGAGATCACACAGCACAGTATGAGTACAAGGTAATGCTTAGTCACTGGAGGGGAGCATGGAGATCACACAGCACAGTATGAGTACAAGGTAATGCTTAGTCACTGGAGGGGAGCATGGAGATCACACAGCACAGTATGAGTACAAGGTAATGCTTAGTCACTGGAGGGGAGCATGGAGATCACACAGCACAGTATGAGTACAAGGTAATGCTTAGTCACTGGAGGAGCATGAAGATCACACAGCACAGTATGAGTACAAGGTAATGCTTAGTCACTGGATGGAGCATGGAGATCACACAGCACAGTATGAGTACAAGGTAATGCTTAGTCAGTCACTGGATGGAGCATGGAGATCACACAGCACAGTATGAGTACAAGCAGAGGCGGGACAAGGTCCTCCAGCACCCAAGGCTGAGACACCAAAGTGCGCCCCTCCATCCCTCCCCCCTCAGCTGTCACACACTGATTGCTAGTAGACTAAGAGGTGCCACAGGGCCCACAACCTCTCCAACACCTTAATATCTAGTTATCTGGCTTGCAGTCACTGCTATGTATCCCCTTTTCTTATCTATTTCTGCTTCAAACACAATTAGGAATGACAGCTGAATGAATTGTGCGCCCCCTCCTACACTGCGCCCTGAGGCTGGAGCCTCTCCAGCCTATGCCTCGGCCCGGCCCTGAGATCACACAGCACAGTATGAGTACCAGGTAATGCTTAGTCACTGGAGGGGAGAATGGAGATCACACAGCACAGTATGAGTACAAGGTAATGCTTAGTCACTGGAGGAGCATGAAGATCACACAGCACAGTATGAGTACAAGGTAATGCTTAGTCACTGGATGGGAGCATGGAGATCACACAGCACAGTATGAGTACAAGGTAATGCTTAGTCAGTCACTGGATGGGAGCATGGAGATCACACAGCACAGTATTAGTACAAGGTAATGCTTAGTCAGTCACTGGATGGGAGCAATGGGATTAGGCAAGTTAGGTTCACTCAAATGCATAGCATGGTTGCACAGTAATGGAGGTGCATGATGAGGTAGGACACAAAAGGAGGAGGACCCTGCCCAAAGGCTTACAATCTAGAGGGAGAGGTAAGGACACGAATGGTAGGGGACCAGAGTTCAGCTGTGGGTTTAGAGCAATTGTGAGGGGTGGTAGGCCAGAGTGAAAAGGTGAGTTTTGAGGGCCTTCTTGAAGGTGTTGAAGGAGGGGGCTGCCCTAATGGGTGGAGGTAGGGAGTGCCATAATGTTGGAGCGGCTCTTGAGAAGTCTTGGAGGTGTGCATGGGACTGGGTGATGCGGGGGACGGTCAGGCGAAGTTCATTGGAAGAGCGGAGTGAGCGGCTTGGTGTGTATCTCTGAGTAAGATCAGAAATGTAGGTTGGACAGGTTTTGTGCACGGATTTGTAGGTCAGACACAATATCTTGAATCTGATTCTGGATGGATAGGAAGCCAGTGGAGGGATTCACAGAGGGGAGCCGCCCTGGTGGAGCGATGGGAGGAGTGGATAATTCTGGCTGCCGCATTCATGATGGACTGCAGTGGGCCTATTCGGGTCATAGGGAGACCAGACAGAAGGGCATTGCAGTAGTCGATAGTAGTAGTAGCCAATCATGGATGTATCTACATATATGTAACACTAGTAGTCTCAATGTACATTTCTTGCAAAAAATGTATTGCATATATGTGTAGGCGAAACAACATCTGGTAGAACACACACATTAATCCAATATGTGTGGGCATGTGTGTAAAGCTAATGGTCACAATACTTCCTGGCAAAATAAAACAAACAAACAAAACATATTGCAGTTAATTTAACACAGCATTTTTTGGAAGTAGAATCAAAGTTTTATAAAAACAGGAAAAAGCATTCAAAGTTGTATAATCATCACTATTTCTTCAATAATATCTAGCTGTAATAAACATGGAGGAAGCAGCTGCGGGCAGTCTGGCGTCCTCCGCAGCTGCCTCCATTCCTCTGCCTAGCATGTCACCCATGCCTCCGGTGTCTAGCACGCCGAGGACGGGTTTGTCAGCCGCTCATAGGGTTGCATTGTCGCGTGCGTGCACGCACAGACAGGACCTTTATGCGGGGAGGAGGTGCGTCAGCTGACCAGATGGTCGGCTGACGTCAGAGGAGACGTTCGCCGCTCCTCATTGGCTCAGAGGAGTGGGCGTGCCAATTGGGTCTCCTCTGCTTATTAAGCCTCTCGGCTTCACTCGCAAACTGTCTGCTGTTGCGAATACTACGTGTTAGCGCTCAGACCTTAAATACATCTGGTGTGCTTTGATCCGGGAGGAAACCGGGGATTTCACACTAGATAGGAATATTATTGTTTGCATTACTCTTTATTGATACCTGTGTATGACTCTGGCTTGCTTCTGACCTCTGTCTCGTTTACTGTCTCTGTACTTCTGCCCATCTGATCCTGTTGCCGACTTAGCCTGTATAACCACCTTCCTATTGCTTTCTGATTCTGTACCGTTATTACCTGTCTGGTGCCGACCTTGCCTGTCTGACCTCGCCTCCCCACCAGAGAGCCCTGATCTCTGGTGAGGGCCTCTGCACTGATAGTACCCACCAGCTCCTCTGGTGAGGTTTAGCTAATCTATCAAGTACTACTGTTGCACCAAGCACTATACTTTGCTATCAAAATAGCTGTCTGGTATACTTGTATAATTGATGATTCTGCAGATCACCATATAATCAGGTATAGCATCTGTATTATTGGTGATACTGCAGATCACCATATAATCAGGTATATATCTTCATTATAGGTGATACTGCAGATAACCTAATAATCAGAACTCTGTCACTTGCTGACACATATCGTTACACTAGCCTAATGCACAGCAGGCTAACCAGGCCCAGATCTACATTGCAGGAGCCTATAGGCACAAATGTCTCTGAACCGTAGACTTCATCCTCCATGAACCTAACCCCCACTCCCGAACCACACTGCAAGTGTGCTGGCTGTTCTAGTTGTCACCTCTGCAATACTTCCCTTGCCTGTTATAGGCAGCTACAGGTTCCCCTTAGTATTAGGTAGCCAGAAGTACACTTAGTATTGTATATTGCCACAAACATGAATCAATTTTATTGGAATTCCACATGAAAGACCAACATAAAGTGGTGTACATGTGAGAAGTGGAACGAAAATCATACATGATTCCAAACATTTTATACAAATAAATAACTGCAAAGTGGTGTGTGCATAATTATTCGGCCCCCTTTGATTTGAGTGCAGTCAGTTGCCCATAGACATTGCCTGATGAGTGCTGATCATAAATGCAGTCAAGAGGTCCATGGTGACAACTGCTGCTCACAAACGCTGTCCATCTAATCTGACTGAGCTGGAGCTGTTTTGCAAAGAAGAATGGGCAAGGATTTCAGTCTCTAGATGTGCAAAGCTGGTAGAGACATACCCTAAAAGACTGGCAGCTGTAATTGCAGCAAAAGGTGGTTCTACAAAGTATTGACTCAGGGGGGCGAATAATTACGCACACCCCACTTTGCAGTTATTTATTTGTAAAAAAATGTTTGGAAAGATGTATGATTTTCGATCCACTTCTCACATGTACACCACTTTGTATTGGTCTTTCACGTGGAATTCCAATAAAATTGATGCATGTTTGTGGCAGTAATGTGACAAAATGTGGAAAACTTCAAGGGGGCTGAATACTTTTGCAACCCACTGTATATATATACTGTATACATATGCACTCGCCTAAAGGATTATTAGGAACACCTGTTCAATTTCTCATTAATGCAATTATCTAATCAACCAATCACATGGCAGTTGCTTCAATGCATTTAGGGGTGTGGTCTTGGTCAAGACAATCTCCTGAATTCCAAACTGAATGTCAAAATGGGAAAGAAAGGTGATTTAAGAAATTTTTGTTCCTAATAATCCTTTAGGTGAGTATATATATATATATATATATATATATATATATATATATATTTTTTTTTTAGGCTTATGGCCCATTTAATAATGGGTGCTAGGCTCTGGCTGCAACCTCCCACACTGGCTCTCTCCCTCATAAGTTGCGCACGGTAGCACACATCCACATTTTTTTTTTCTTATTGAGACTTATTAAGACTTTTTTCTTATTAACAATATATATATTGCCAGGGATACAGCAAGAGCACTGACATTTAGCCCAGTGTCTCCTGTTGGTCACAGCACTTGTTAAAATATAGAATGATCAACAGGAGACCTGGTGCTAAGATCAATAGTCTTGCCTGGAATCTATGAACTGTAATATCAAAGTGTGAGGGTAAGTATACCACAGCAATCTGTCTTTTTACCACGTTTAAAAAAAAAATCCTATTGTGTTTTTAAAGTCAATTTTACCAGAATTTTTTTTTTCCGGAAAAAAAAATGACTTATTCCCACTATTCTCCTAAAAATACCTGCCTTATTCGGTGATCTTGAAACTCAGCACCATTGAATTCTGAGCAATTCCAATAAGCAATTTCAAGAAAATGCAGATGTTTTTGAAAAAAGTGGTCCGTTGTAGCCTGGGACACTGGTGTGGGTCCTGGGGAGTCCGGGACCTGGAGTAATTTCCACCTTGCCGCTGTCTGGGTCCATAGTCTGTGCAGGTACAGGCCTTGTGAGGGCCACCGCTGCTACTCAGGAGGTCAGGACTCTACTGAGGTAGGACACCATCCGATAGGGAAACCTTTAACCTTGCTGGTGCTTGCTCCATCCATCCTCCATCGCCTGTTGCTGCTCCACCACAGCAGGGACACCTCTGGTTCAGCCCCTCCATGATGCCTCCTGCCACAGCCAGATGTTTCCATTTATTTTCACCAGATGTCAGCATTCGGGATCCTCAGCAGCGTCAGCCATCCCTGCAGGTTTCTTTCATGAAGAACTGGGTCAACACTGCTGAACCTTCACCTCCGTCTGTCCCCCATCCCCCCATGTCTCCTTAGGGATAAATGATGATTGCCAAGTGTGACTGATGGCATCGTAGTATGGCAGTCTCAGCTCTTGACTTTTGGACATTATCCCCCCATCCTTCCAGAACCCGTGTGAGCCAAAACCAGTACTGGGTACACACCCTTGTTTGCACTTGGTGAAATAAATGATCATGATTCTGATTCAAATGCTTGTTTCAGGTGTATGATTCAGACTCTACTGCAGGTAAGGAGATCAGCAGGACTGCCAGACAACCGGTATTGCTTAAAGGACTTCTGAGGTCAGAGTTAAAATAAAAGTTAAATACCTAAGCTTATGTTATATCTCCAGGGGATGCCACCTCCTGCCCCTCTACACCCCCCCCCCCCATTTCATTGCACAATGTTTGCTTCCAAAATGGCAGGCTCCAGTAGGGTCTATTCCACAATTAAGATGGCTGTCAGGTCTTGCCGCGCTTGATCAGTTCTCATAGCCGCAAGTGCAGCTGCGCAGCTCTGAGCCCTCCTTCAGCCCCATCCTCGTTACCAGCTGTCTCTCACACTTTACATCCTCGAGGCCACCTGGAAAGGCGACAGGACTGGAGGAGGACTCTGAGCTGCACAGCCGCACACACGGCTATGAGAACTGCGTAAGCGGGGCAAGAACTGGTGGCCATCTTAATTGTGGAATGTGAAGATGACCTGAGGGATGGGGTCAGGATCCCACCAGAGCCTGTAATCAGTGATGATCATAATGAGCAAATTACGATTACGCAAAATTTTGCATACATTTTCGCATTTACGCTAATACATAATAACAGTTTGTAAACTCAATTGATTTCATATAGTGATTCTTAATTTCGCCTAAAATTTTGTGCAATTTCTGTGTAATTTTGTACCGACCTTGGCAGTGAATAACACAGCCCCTATACATGGTGGTGACACCAAAATTGCAAAATATGTTAAGAAAAATAGTGGGTACAAGTCAAAAAAAATTATTTTCCAAAAAGACCTTGTAGTTTTTGAGAAAATGGATCTTAAAAATACAAAGAAAAAATGTTTTTTAAACAAAAAAAATTACAGTTTAAAAAACATTTTTCTTTGCATATTTAAGATTGATTTTCTCAAAAACCACAAGGTCTTTTTGGAAAAAATGTTTTGACTTGTACCCAATATTCCCCCTAACGTATGTAGCAATATTGGTAGCAATAGCATGTATGGAGGTTTTTCTATTATCCACCAAAGTCGGCACAACATTTTGTGAAATTGTGTGAAAATGATGTGAACAATTATGCAAAATTATGAAATATTACTATTGCATACAAAATTAATTACGATTTTCTCTGAAATTTCTCATTATGGTTACGATGTGTGAATGTGAATTTTGATGCAAAATTTTGCATGCGCAAAGTTTCGGCTCACCACTACCTGTAATATAGGAAGAAAACTCTGTGGAATGAAACGGGGCACAGATGGTGTCCCCTGAAGATACTACATCAGCATAGGTATTAAACTTTTTTTAAACTTTGGCCTCAGAAGTCCTTTAAAGAGAATTTGTACTATAAAATTCTTACAATAAAAAGCATACCATTCTATTCATTATGTTCTCCTGGGCCCCTCTGTGCTGTTTCTGCCACTTCTTGCTGAGATCCTGGCTTGTAATTAACAGTTTTAGGCACTGTTTACAAACAAAAGACATGGCTGCTAACCAGCATGTGATAGGCTGAGAGAAGCTCAGTCTGTGACTCATACAAAGGCTGCAGGGGGCGTGGAGAGGGTGTGCATAACTTCTATCCTATCACAGCAGAGCAGCACATTACAGCCTGAGCCGACAAAGCCATCAAAGGAAAGAAGATTAGATTAGATAACAGAGATAATACAACCGATGTGCAACTAGGAAAGGCTGCAGTAAGACAGACCACTAAAGAACAGGTATAGAAATTTATAGGATAGAATAAATAAGGCTGAAAATTTTGTTACAGAGTCTCTTTAAGAGGAAATAAGTATAGCAGCCTCCATAAACCGCTCAATTCAGGTTCCCTTTAAGCCATCAGCAAGCAAGAACATACTCATAATTTGGACATTTTCATCTACATATTGGTACTTTTTCAATTGAAGGGAGTTGAAAAGTTATGATGAAAAATTATCTCCTAGGAGAAAACTTAGGAGAAACAGTGAATTGGATTTTGTCCATTGTAAGGTGGACAATGTATATGTTACGGCCAAAACCAGAAATCGGCCAATTCTAGAATTGGCCGGCCGTTTCTAGAACTGGCCGATTTGATGTCGGCCAAAGTCCAAAATGCTGGGAATTTCTGGCATTGGCCGGCCAGTTCTAGAAATGACCAAAGTCCGTCGGCCAAAGTCCAAAACGCAGCTGCTCTGCTGTGGCAGTCAGGTGAGATGGGAGAGATCAAATTACAGTGGTGATTAGTCACAGATGAGGGGGGATGCTTTGCTGGGCACTATGCATGGATGGAGGGGGGGCTTTGCATGGCTGGGGGGATTTGCTGGGCACTTTGCATGGCTGGGGGGATTTGGTGGGCGCTTTGCATGGCTAGGGAGGGGAATTTGCTGTGTGCTTTGTTTGCATGGCTGGGCGGGGGGGAATTTGCTGGGCGTTTTGCATGGCTGGGGGAAGGTATTTGCTGGGCACTTTGCATCGCGGGGGGAGGGGGGAGGAACATTTGCATCGCGGGGGGGAGGAAATTTGCTGGGTGCTTTGCATCGCGGGGGGGGGGGGGATTTGCACGCTTTGCATGGCTGGGGGGGGGGGGATTTGCCGGGTGCTTTGCATCGCAGGGGGGGGGGGATTATTTGCAGAGTGCTTTGCATGGCTGGTGGGGGGGGGATGTGCTGGGAGCTTTGCATGGCTGGGGGGGGGGGGGATTTGCTAGGTGCATTGCATGACTGGGGGGGGGGGATATACTGAGCGCTTTGCATGGCTGGGGTAGTGTTTCTGAGCACTTTGCATGCCTGGGTGCTTTGCAGTGAGCTTTGCATGGCTGGAGCAGGGGGGCAGCCTGCGCTATTTCCTATTTGCAGACCTCAGATCAGAGCGGTGGAGAGAAGCAGAGCAGCGCGCACACTACCCGCTCTGACCCATACACTTCACATGCGGAAGTGAGCAATGACGTCACTTCAGCATGGAAGTGTATGCGTCTTGCGGGTAGCGTGTGCGGCGCTGCTCTGCCTCTCTTTGCCTCTTCGATCCGGGTCGTCCTGATGTGAGGTCTGGCTAGCGGGTAGTGGGGGAGGAGAGGTGAGCGGCACTTCGGGACTTGGCCGGCCACATTTAGCCAGAATGCGTTCTGGCCGGCCAAAGTCCGTAGGGAAAGTTTATTTTGAACATTGGCCGCATGAGCCGGCCACTTCTAGATTTGACCGGCCAGAACCCGAAGTGGCCAGACTTCGGGTTCTGGCCGTAACATATATATAAAGTTAAAGAGACTCTGAAGTCTTGTTTTTTAACTGCTTTTCTCATATAATCCTCTTCATCATTAATGCCCCTCTTGAATTGCCGCATCCCCATGGCAGACGGGTGATTTATTAGTAAGAAAACGACCTGCAAAGTTCCACGACTTTTCAAGTCACAGATTGTGCTGCCCTGGAGAGGCAGAGCTTTGAGCTGTAGCTCTGCCTCTGGGATCTGTTGAAAAGGGCTCCTGAGCTGCCTGTATGAAAAGGGCTCCTCCATAGACATCAATGCTATTTCTGCATATATGGGCTACAAGGTGGTGAAAAGGGCTCCCGAGTTTTGATATAGGCTACAAGCGGGCACCCTTTTGTAGCCCACATTTTTTTTGCGGCTACAGTAGGGCACCCCTTTGTAGCCCATATTTTTATTTGGCTACAATGTTTTCGACTACAGTAGGGCACCTCTTTGTAGCCCATATTTTTTATTCGGCTACAAGGTTTTCAGCTACAAAAGGGCACCCCTTTGTAGCCCATATTTTTTATTCAGCTACAAGGTTTTAGGCTACAAGGTTTTTGATTCTGCTACAAAAGGGCACCCTTTTATAGCCAAGATTTTTGATTCAAGGGTGCAGGGGAGGTTAAGATTAAGCATCACAAGCGCGCGGGGGGGGGGTGTCTTAGGGTTAGGCACCACCTGGGGGGTCTTAGGGTTAGACACCACCAGGGGAGTCTTAGGGTTAGGCACCACCAGGGGAGTCTTAGGGTTAGGCACCACCTGGGGGTTCTTAGGGTTAGGCACCACCAGGGGAGTCTTAGGGTTAGGCACCACCTGGGGAGTCTTAGGGTTAGGCACCAAATGGGGGGGTCTTAGGGTTAGGCACCGCCTAGGGGGTTAGGGCTAGGCACCATCAGGGGAGGGTTCTGTGTAAGAGTAGGGAGCAGTTAGATCATAATAATAACTTTTCTTAGCTATATCTAGAGCCCTTTTAGAGCCCAACAAATTTTGCCTATAACAGCATCCTTTTAAATAAACTAAAACTAGCTTGTCTGGCTGCACCAGGTGCCCTTTGTAACCAAATTTGGCATATATGAGCTACACCAGGTGCCCTTTGTAGCCGAAGTTGGCATATGGGCTACACCAGGCACCCTTTGTAGCCAAAGTTGGCATATGGGCTACACCAGGCACCCTTTGTAGCCAAAGTTGGCATATGGGCTACACCAGGCACCCTTTGTAGCCGAAGTTGGCATATGGGCTACACCAGGCACCCTTTTTGTAGACGAATTTGGTAAATATGGGCTACACCAGGAGCCCTTTTTTCCAGGAGCCCTTTCCAAATAGACGCCTGCCTCTCCGCAATCAATCTCCACGGATCTCCACCTCCTCCCCACCCCTCTCAGTTAAAGAAGACTGAGAGGGGCGGGGAGAGGCGGTGATCAGCAGAGATTGACTTTGGAGGGGGCAGAGCTACAGCGTAAAGCTCTGCCTCTTCAAGGAAGTAAAGCCCTGGGAGCCCGGGAGCTTTGCAGGGCTATTTCTCACTAATAAATCACTGATCTGCCATGGGGATGCGGCGATTCAAGTGGGGCATTCATTTAAGAGGATTATATGAGAAAAGCAGTTAAAAAACAAGACTTCAGAGTCTCTTTAAGTCAGTTGACAAACATTTTTTTTTTGTACCTCCAAGTTCCAACTCTTAGTCTCCCACGTTTTCTCTCTCTCTCTCTCTCTCTCTCTCTCTCTCTCTCTCTCTCTCTTTCTCTTCTCTCTTGCTAAGCATACTATTTTCAGTTTCACTGATTAGTGATAATATAAACAATGTTTTGTATTTAAACTGCCCTTTCAGTAATGCCAGTATTGTATTTTTATTCCTAAGAAGATGTCCAATCATGTTAATATCACCACAGTAGTTATTCTGGGATTCCCAGGGCTCAACAAGTTTAGAATTCCGGTCTTCTGCATTCTTCTGTTGATCTACTCAACCACAATATATGGAAATGTTTTGGTGCTGGTTTTGGTGTCTTGCAACAAAAAACTCCAAACTCTGATGTACTTTTTCCTCACTCAGTTAACCATCTCAGACATTATGCTGAGTACCTGTATAACACCAAATACTCTCTATGTTACTCTAAATAATGGTGGCACTGTCCCTTTCACTGGGTGCCTCGTTCAATTTTATTTTTTCTTTGCCTTGGAAAGTTTGGATTGCTTTCTTCTGACAGTTATGGCTTATGACCGGTATCTAGCTATTGGCTATCCTCTACATTACACTACTATGATGTCATCTAGGTTATGTCTTGTTTTAATTATGATGTGTTGGGTTGTAGGTCTTTTAATTCCTGCATTTCTGACAGCGAAAATACAGCAAGCTGAATTCTGTGGTAATATGATTGATCATTTCTTCTGTGACTTTGAGCCCATCATTCAACTTTTTTACACAGATACATCACAAATTCAAATGGAAGCATCATTTTTCGGTGTACCGGTGGTTATTTGTCCATTCATAGCCATCGTTGCATCATACGCATACATTGTAGCCACCATTATCAGGATGCCTTCTGCTACCGGCAGATGGAAGGCTATGTCAACTTGTGGTTCCCATCTCTCTGTTGTAGTTATTTTCTACGGAACTCTTCTAGCTATGTACGAATTTCCAAACCAAGATTCAGGTGTTGTCAAAAAAGGTCTCTCCATGCTGTACACTGTGCTGATTCCTCTTCTCAATGTTCTTATTTACAGTCTCCGAAATAAAGATATCAAGACAGCTTGCAGAAAATTAACGATCGGTTCTATACAACTAAATCCTAAGGGGAAATGTACAGGGGTGTTTATTTAATTTATTGTAATTTTTATTTATTTATTGTAATTAATACTAAAATAGATCTTTATTTTATGTTTAAAGTATTATTTATGTATTTATTTATTTATTGTATTTATAAAGCGCCAACATATTATGCAGCTCTGGACATTAGTTAAGATTACAGACAATATTTAGGGGTAACAAACAGAAACAAGAAAAACCAGATCACACAGCACAGTATGAGTACAAGGTAATGCTTAGTCAGTCACTGGATGGATCATGGAGATTAGGCAAGTCAAGTTCACTCAAATGCATAGCAGGGGTGCACAGTAATAGAGGTGCATGATCAGGTAGGACACAAAAGGAGGAGGACCCTGCCCGAAGGCTTACAATCTAGAGAGAGAGGTAGGGACATGAAAGGTAAGGGACCAGAGTTCAGCTGCAGGTTAAGAGCACTAGCCGGAGGTGGTAGGCCAGAGTGAAAAGGTGAGTTTTTAGGGCCTTCTTGAAGATGTTGAAGGAGGGGCTGCCCTAATGGGTAGAGGTAGGAAGTTCCATAGTGTTGGTGCAGCTATTGAGAAGTCCTGGAGGCATGCATGGGACAGGGTGATGCAGGGGGCGGTCAGGCGAAATTCATTTAAGGAGTGGAGTGAGCAGCTAGGTGTGTACCTCTGAGTAAGATCGGAAATGTAGGTTGGACAGGTTATGTGGACAGATTTGTAGGTCACAGTATCTTGTATCTGATTCTGGACTGGATAGGAAGCCATTTGAGGAATTCACAGAGGGGAGCTGCCATGGTGGAGCGATGGAAGGAGTCGATAATTCTGGCTACCACATTCATGATAGACTGCAGCAGGGCAATTCAGGTCATAGAGAGACCAGACAGAAGGGCATTGCAGTAGTCAAGGTGGGAAATTATGAGGGCATGGATGTAGTTTGGAGTAGATGGAGTTTGGTGGTGGCAAAGGTCAGGAAAGGGCGGAAGGTGGAAGTTGCAGGACTTTTTGAGGTTTTGGATGTGGGGGTGAAGGAGAGTGCGGAGTCCAGGGTGACACCCAGATAGTGTTGGGCGAACACCTGGATGTTCGGGTTCGGGCCGAACAGGCCGAACATGGGCCAGATGTTCGGCATGTTCGGCCCGAACGCCGAACTCAATGGAAGTCAATGGGACCCCCGAACATGCCCATTTTGGGGGCCCTATGGGGTCACAGGCATAAGGGGGGAGCATGCCCCGATCGCGGGAGGGGGTCGGAAATTCCCCCCACCCCCTCCGCTAGCGCTCCCCCCTCTGCCCGCTTCCCCATAAAAAAAGTTTAAGGCAAGTTAAATAGTACTTGGTGGCTGGCCTGGCACTGGCAGTGGAGTGAGAAGGAGGAGGAGTCCGAGTAGCAGAGTGACGCGTTGAGGCCGGGCAGCGGGCGGTTCAGCGGTAGTACCCTTGTGGTACTTCCGCCCTTTCTCTGACCTCACGTCCTCTACGTGATGACGCATACGAGGGTGCGCGTGACGCGTACCCTCGTATGCAGAGGACGTGAGGTCAGAGAAAGGGCGGAAGTACCACAAGGGTACTACCGCTGAACCGCCCGCTGCCCGGCCTCAACGCGTCACTCTGCTACTCGGACTCCTCCTCCTCCTCACTCCACTGCCAGTGCCAGCCACCAAGTACTATTTAACTTGCCTTAAACTTTTGTATGGGGAAGCGGGCAGAGGGGGGAGCGCTAGCGGAGGGGGTGGGGGGAATTTCTGACCCCCCCCCCCCCCCGCGATCGGGGCATGCTCCCCCCTTATGCCTGTGACCCCATAGGGGGGCCAGATTGCGGCATGTTCGGGCGAACAGGGGCCCTGTTCGGCCGAACAGGGGCCCTGTTCGGCGGCCATTCAGTAGTTCGGGACGAACCCGAACTTAAAAGGCCGAACACCATCAGGTGTTCGACCGAACTCGAACATCACCCGAACAGGGTGATGTTCTGCAGAACCCGAACAGTGGCGAACACTGTTCGCCCAACACTACACCCAGACAGTGGGCTTGAGAGGTAGGGTGCATGGTCGTGTGGTTAACAGTGACATGCACATCTGGGAGGTTCAGGGATGGTAGGGGTGGGAAGATCATAAATTCTGTTTTGTCTAGATTTAGTTTCAGGAACCTAGCAGACATCCAGGAGGAGATGGCTGATAGGCAGGAGGAGACCTTGTCCATGGTAGTGGTGGATAGGACAGGGGTGTGGAGGTAGATCTGGGTGTCATCTGCATACAGATGATAGTTAAAACCCATGGAGGAGATAACCTTGCCAATGAAGGATGTGTATAGGACAGTAGGGGGCTATGGACCGAGCCTTGGGAGACTCCCACCGAGAGGTGGTTGGGGTGGATAGGAGCTCATTGAAGGAGGTTGTGAAGGAGCGGTCGGAGGGGTAGGATGAAAGCAAGGTCAGGGTGAGGTCATGAATGCCCATGGACTGGAGGGAATGGAGGAGTAGGGGATGGACTACTGTGTCAAAAGCTGCGAACAGGTCAAGGAGGAGGAGAATGGAGTATTCACCTTCCGCTTTAGCTAAGGCAAGGTCATTAACCACTTTGTCTAGAAAAGATGAAGCGCTCCATGGTGCATTATCAGGGGATAATTTTTAATCGCAAATAAAAGTTCTACTTACAGGAAGTAAAATGACAACTCGCTCATCAGCGGTACAGTCCACCGCTACACAGGCATGCAGGTTTGGCAACAACGCGCTGTGGCCAGTAGGGGATGATCTACTGTGTCCAAAGCTGCTGAAAGGTCAAGGAGGAGGAGAATGGAGTATTTACCTTCAGCTTTCGATAAGGCAAGTTCATTAACCACTTTGGTAAGAGCTGTTTCGGTTGAGTGGGCAGGCCGAAATCCAGATTGCAGTGGGTCTAGCAGGGAGTTGGAATTGAGGTATTGGGTCAGGCGTTTGTGAACCAGACGCTCAAGGATTTTTGAGGCTAAGGGAATGAGGGAGGTAGGGCGGTAGTTGGAGGGTAGAGTGGGGTTGAGGGAAGGTTTCTTAAGCAGGAGTAGTACTTGCAGGAGTTCAGTGCTTGAAGTCTGAGTGGAAGGTGTCTGTGGATAGGGAGAGGTTAAGCAGGGTAGTGAGGACTGGGGACAAATCCATGAAGTGAGGTGGAGTAAATCAGAAGGGATGGGGTCAAGGGGGGATGTAGCATTATGGGAAGTCTGTAGTAGGTGGTTGACTTCCTCAATGGTAGTAGGAGTGAAGGAGGTGAGGGGAGGATAAGGTGGAGGAGGAGCTGGATGGGAGGGAGTGGGAGGTGAAGATTGAATATTGGATATTTCCTGACGATGGAGACAATTTTGTTGGTGAAGTGTGTGGCTAAATCTTTGGCAGAGAGGGAGGAAATGGAGTATGGGTGGGGGGGTTAAGCAGGGAGTTGAAAGTGGCAAAAAGACGCCGGAGGTTGGACGCCTGTGCTCTGAAGAGCTTGGTAAAGTATTTCTGCTTCGCATCAGCAAGGGCAGCGTGGAACTGCAGCAGGTTAGCCTTGTACTGTAGGAAATCCTTGTTAAGTTGGGTTTTCTTCCATTTCCATTCAGTGGCGCGTGTTACCCTCTGGAGGTTGTGAGAATGGGTAGTGCACAAGGGCTGGGGGTTAGTGTGGCGATTGCGGTGGAAAATTTGGGGAGCAGCTTTCTCTAGGGCTGATGAGAGAGTTTGGCGATACTTATATTCAGCAAGATTAGAACAGGTTAGGGTGGGGAGAGTGGAGGAGAGGGCATGGAGGGGGTCAGCAAGGACACTAGGGTTGAGCTTGCGTAGGTCTCGCTGCCATCGCCCAGGTGGGTGGACGGGTAATTTTTAGGTGTCTTCCATGAGGAGGTTGAAGGTGAGAAGGTGATGGTCTGAGGGTGGGAAGGGTGTGATGTCAAGGTCTGCAATGGTATTAAACATTACACATGAAAATATAATTTATATAATCAACAACATTTCTAAAGTCCTTTTTCTATGTACTTAGTTCTGGTCTGTAGTAGAGATGGCTTGAGCCTCCGATTTTCGGTTCGCAAACCTCGAATGCGAACTTCCGCAAAAAGTTTGGTTCGCACAAACTTTTCGAACTGCAATAGACTTCAATGGGGATGCAAACTTTGAAGACTAGAAATATTTATGCTGGCCACAAAAGTGATGGAAAACATCACATCTGAGTTTTTGCATGGCGGAGTGGGATACACGCCAAAAGTAAAAAAATACGGATTTGACTCACAGCAGCGTTTTAAAGGCAGAAATCACATTGCATACTAAATTGGAGGCCTAAAGTGATTTAAAACATCTTGCATTAATCAGAGATTGTAATTAGTGTACTGCTTCACACTGACAGACCAAACTCACTGTGTAACGCACCACAAACAGCTGTTTGCGTAGTGACGGCCATGCTGGACTATTGCGCACCATGGTGATATTGCTCTTCCTCGCTCAGTGATGTCTGGTTAGGTCATGTCTGACTGCCTTATCAACTTTCGATGGTTCTTTCTCTACCATTGTTAAAGCTTACATCTATTTTTTTAAATACTTATTCTGCTTGCTGTTCAGAACCTTTAACAAGAATCTGTTATGGAGTGCAAGGCTGCCATTCATTGAACTGTGTGACTGATAATCTTTCGATATTACTTTCTCAGTACCATGGTGACCACTGTTAATGGCCGGGGAATCAGGGGAATCAGGGTTCGATTCTGGTCGGGAGTGGGAGCCTGAGAAATGACTACCACCACCACACATACAAGGAAGGCAGCAAGCACGCTGTGGGCTAAGGAGCAGGAATGGCAACCACCACACATCCAAGGAAGGCAGCAGGCATGGCATGCAAGTCCTGACTTAGGGAGGTAGTGATGAAAAATAACAATACAGGAGGACTTTTGAGGCCCTGCTGTATATGAGACGAATCAACTTTAAATCCTTTAATGAAAATCTGTTATGGAGGGCAAGTCTGCCATTCATTCAACTGTGTGACTAATAAACAAGTTTCCATATTACTTTCACAGTACCATGGTGACCACGGGTAATGGCCAGGGAATCAGGGTTCGATTCCGGTCCAGAGTTGAAACCTATGAAATGGCTACCACCACCACACATCCAAGGAGGGCAACAGGCACGCTGTGGGCAAAGGAGCAGGAATGGCAACCACCACACATCCAAGGAAGGCAGCAGGCACGGCATGCAAGTCCTGACTCAGGGAGGTAGTGACGAAGAATAACAATACAGGAGGACTTTCAAGGCCCTGCTGTATATGAGACAAATCAACTTTAAATCCTTTAACGACAATCTGTTATGGAGGGCAAGTCTGCAATCCATTCAAGTGAAAGGTATGCACTGACTGCCAGGTATAATACAATGTGCAGTCACAGATGCAGTGAAAGGCATGCAGTGACTGCAAACACCTGTTTGTGTAGTGATGGCCGTGGTGGACTGGTGTGCACCATGGTGAGAGTGCAGGTGATGGTGGCTTTCCAGCCCATATGATTGGGCTGAGGTAGCTCAATGACAGAACAACAGTGACTGGCCAGCTGGTTGAATTTGGTCTGTCCACAAAGAAGCGATGACCTTAAAAATGTAGGAATCCACCTGGAGTCATGGACCCTGTTGGTGGTGGCGGAGAATGCAGTGAAGCAGCCTGCCGGCAGAGATGCTGTGTGGGGAGCGAATTAGTTTTGGGGCAGGCAGTAACACAGTGTGCAGGCAGAGATGTTGTGTGTCCCACGACTGACTTAGTCTTTGGGCGGGCAGTAGCCCTCCGGGATCCATGCCTTATTCATTTTGATAAAGGTGAGGTACTGAACACTTTTGTGATCTAGGTGACTTCTCTTCTTAGTGACAATGCCTCCAGCTGCGCTGAAGGTCCTTTCTTTGACATGACGCTTGAGGCAGGGCAAGACAGAAGTTGGATGGCAAACTGCACAAAGTTGGATCCAGATGTACTATCCATCTCCTCTTGCTCTTCCGCAGTGATGTCAGGTAAGTTCTCCTCCTCCCCCCAGCCACAAACAATACCATGGGAAAGTTGAGCAGCACAATCCCCCTGCGACTCCTCCAGTGTGACTCTCTGCTTTGAGGCAAGACATGTCTAAGATGGCGTTACACCGTCGTACCTGCAGCATAGGCCCTGGGGAGCTGGGGCTGTGCAGCTGGAAAGGAGATCGCAGCACCAGTAGAGTAGCACTGCCACTCAGCCAAGGAGGAGGAGGAGGATGACAGCGAAGAGGACCTGGCTGCTGCTGTGTGCAGAGGAGCAGGAAGCGCTCAAGGTGAGAGGCGGAGTGGTGGAGGGTGGCTGTGATTGTGAAGGTGCAAGGGAGAAAGTGGCTGAAGATGATGCACCTGAAGGAGGAAGAGGAGAAGGAGGGTGACTTTGCTTTTGTGTGCTGCTTATCCTCTGGTGCTCTTCCCATTGCAGTTTGTGCCTTTTCTCCATGTGCCTTCGTAAGGCAGTTGTCCCTACGTGGCTTTTGGCCTTTCCATGGCTTAATTTTTGGCGACAAACAGAACAGATGCCATTGCTCTGATCTAAGGCAGACACACACAAAAAAATCCAAAATGCTGAGCCCCCCTGGGGTGATGGCACTATGGTGGCATCAGCAGCTGACATTGAAGGGCATGTTGGCTGGCTGTCCATAGGTGGCGATACATGGCGCCAGACACTACCACCAGTTGTTTCTGAAGATGAGCTCCCCCTGCTTCTTCTAGCAACTCGTCTCCTCCTACTCCTCTCTGACTCCCCCTCTGAACTGTCCCCTTGGTCATCTTGTCTCTTAGGATCCCACATGGCATCCATATCATCATAAACATTATAATCATCATCCCCAGCTTCGCTTGCCTCAGACACCTCATAAACTGCACCAACAGCAGGTACTTCATCATACAATATAATACAATACAATACAATAACATTTGTATGGTGCTTTTCTCCAATAGGACTCAAAGCGCTTAGGCTCTCTCAGATTCAGTAATTCATAGTAGGATGAAGTATTCACACAACAAAAGTTATATTTCTGCAAATGCCAAACTGAACAGGTGGGTTTTCAGTCTAGATTTAAACACGTCTAGGGATGGAGCTGTCCTGATCTGTTGAGGTAAGGAATTCCAAAACGTAAGGCTGTTATAAACTGTTCTTAATCACCTTTTTTCGGCACCAGCAACTCATCAGCAAGAGTTGCACCCACGACTCATCACAGCAAACAGGAGATTGACTTTCTCAGGCTTCTTCAATATTCACGTTATTTATTCAGGAAACAGAAATACAGATAGATACAGTTCATCATATCCTAGCCATGCCAATCTTCATGTTGCGTTACAAGCTTCTTGATTACCTTCCTAGTGACTGTAATCAGGTCTTCTTAGATCTATTCTAAGTTACCTCTAGACTACCTATGTACAGCATACATTATATCAGATTACATATAGAATAAAGATACTTAGAGGTTCTAGTTAGCATCTAGGTAGCATGAAGTAGGAAGCAGAGCAGGAATCAGAGAGCCCTCTTTCAGCTCGTCCGCTTCTTTAATACAGACTAGGAAAGAGTTAAATGTGACCTCATCTTCGCCCTCCCACAGACCAGATTATTGGCTGGGCCCCCTCGTGGTGTCATTATACCCACCTACTCGATTAATATTTAATGTCACTTTTCCCTTACTTACTGGAATTTGGTATTTTGGTAAACATGGCCTATGTTGATTGTTCTTGTGGTGTACATGTTGAGGTCAGTGTAGGCCTGTGGCCTTCTTTCAGGAACATGTTCTCGGTATCTGCGTGTATCATCTGCTACACGCAGACACCGAGATGCTTCTGCCTGAATCACAAGAAACTCTATTTATTTTAAAGGCATACTCTGCGGTCAAGCCTTTTACATAAAACTCAGGCCAAATAACTGAGGCCTACTTAAATTATAACAATCCCTCCTAAAATGGCTTGATCCGCAGATCCCGGCTTCTGAACCCGACCGTACCTGGTTTCTTTTCTTTATGTTTCACTTTTCGATGTTCATGCTCACACAACTTCTCTGCCCTAGGCGGTTATCCCTGGGAGAGAGGGCAAGACCTCTTGGTCTTCCTGTAACCAGGCTCTCTGGGGATGCCCTACTTCTAAGTCCCTCTATACCACATGTTCAGCATTTGCGTCACTTGCGTATCACTCACAAACTTGCATGACCACAGAAAAGTGAAACTTGTTTGTCTGTTACACAACGGAGCAGTGCCAGGTGCCTTCTAAAAGAGCACCTTTATACAATCAGATCCATCAACGTTACTACTACACCTATACCCGTAACCCTGTATATCCCTTAATTTGGAAACATTGGTTCATGAGATTGTTTATGAGGCACCAATCTCTTGACCATGTTAATTTGTTTTACGTAATTTTAACACACAACCTCACCTGGACAATGATGCCTAAAGTTGTCATCCCCATCCAGACGACCAGTGGGTGTAGGAAGAACTTGTGAACTGCAGAGGCCCAGTCCGAGTGTCCCTGGAACATCGCCGGAAACCTTTTCCACCAGGCCAGACTGGAACTCACCTGCTTATTTTTGTGTTCTACCTCGTTAAGATCACCTTGATCATGGTGAAATCTTACCTCTAACTTAGTGTACTGTCTGTTTAACCGTTGTAACAAAGTGTGGTTGGTCGTCTTGGATCAAACCCTGTTCCCCTTTGTCCCATGTCGTGTTCTCTTTCAGGATGGGAACTTCACGTGAAACTTTGAACTTTAGAGTTCTCTCAACAATTTGAGAAATAACGTCATCAAACTTGGATGACTCGATCCATATGGGATCTCCGCTCCCACAATCTGTTCCTCTTGACAGATCCCCCTTCTCGGAGTAATTATACAAATGTACCTTGAATGTGTCCTTAGACACTATGTAAAAAAAAAAAAAACCTTTCCTTCAGCCACCGGAACTATCGGTTTGGCTTCAGGGTGGATCTTTTGAATGGTAGCCTCGCATTCTGTGTTATTGAGCCAGCAGGCTTCTTCACTAAATTTGACTTGCCCTGGCAAACACAGGTTCCCGGTGTGAGAATTGCCCGCATGAGGACAAATCTACTTGTTTCACCTCCCCGCCTAGCACCAAAAAAGGTTGACCTCTCAGGTCCTGGTGTAAGACGTGTGTTGAGGTGGGAACTAAGGAAGTGGCGGTGCCTAAAGAAATGTTGTACCGTTTCCATTTGTTCACCCAAACATCTCGAAGCTTCCATGCAAAAGATCCTTCTCCAGAAAAATCGATATACCTCCCCATTGTCCAATCTCTGTTGTACAGGATCTTTTAGCCTCTCCCTGACAAAATATGTCCCCAACTGTCCTGATTGGACCTCTTCCCCCCCTTATGTCCTGAGGCACAATATGTACCTGAGGTCGGGAAGACTGTACTCTCTGCAATCTTTCAATTAAGAGTACCTCTTCACTTATCCAACTAGCATGAGGATAAATGGCTGCATATGGACTGTGTAATATCGTCCCCTGTGGTGACCCGTGTAGTGTGAATGGGGTTCCCTGTGTTGGCTTTCCCTCCCCCGGGATCGCTCTCTCCACCCTCTTTGTCACCTGGAAATGTGGCTCGATCTCGATTTTTACTTCTTGTTTCGAGAACCACCACCCCTTGGCTTTCCAGCCTTTACGTGTGTATAGTTGTTTCAGAGACACCCTCTGTTGGCAACCCCAGAGTGTGATGTTGTCCCCTGCGTCTCTCCGGCAGGAGTATTGACGCCTCCTGCTCGTTCCTCTCCAATCTGGAACCATCTCACTCTGGATAACCAAGACAAGGTACCCCCGAATCACACACTCCACCTTTTGCATGTACCCATTGTACTGCAATGTACCTTTTAACAAAACTTTAGATCGGTGCATCGATTCTGGGAGTGTGACATTCAATAGCAGATTTACACTGCCATTCAATTCATACTGCCCGCACACCTGACCCTTCAGACCTGTCAGCCACCTTGTGCCATGAAATTTGTTTTCACCTGGCACAAGTGCTCTTTTCCTCCATCCCTGCTTGGTCCATCTGTGCCAAGCGGAGGGAGGTGTGAAAGGATTAGTACCTTTGTCACCAAACATTAACATGCTTGGGCCTTGCATTCTTATTAACCCCTTATTATTCATGAGAATGTCCTCTCTTCATTCTCCTAGGACAAAATGGCAGCCTTGGATCACCATCAGCATGGTACTCTTCATTATAAAAGCACCTCCTTGGGAAAGAAAAACATTAGCAATTTGCACTATGCTTTGCTCAGTCAGTTTTTTTAGTCATTTTCCAATTTCAGGAATCTCGTGTTTTAGTCTCTTTCCAATTTCAGGAATCTCGCTGTTCTCCAACCTCAGATTGGCATCTGGAACCTTTCGCTTATCTGACTGACATCTCCATTTTTGCTGCCAGCACTGCAGCTGTCTCGAGTCCATATTTCCAAACTCCTGAAATCGAAATACAAACAAATCAATTCTTATTAATGATTTGGGATTCGCCCTGCGGCTTGTACTCTGTACACTTTAAATTGATCAATATATACCATAATTGATCTCGTTGCTTTATGGTTCTCATGAACTCTGTTTACTCTTTTTGGTAGGTTGGAGTTAAACTTCTCTCCCCTACCTAAGTACTATCCTAAGTACTTACCTGTGTAAAATATGCTCCCGCGGACTTCACCTTTGGAAGCTCTCACCTCATTGCAGGTTCCCTCCACATCCCCCCCCCCCATCTGTACATACGCGGCCGTCGCATGCACAGATTATGGATGTCACACACCTGTTGTTGCTTTGCAGGTGAGCCTGCAATGCTCTTACTCATTTTCGCATTTACTTACCTAGAACTTCATCGCGATACCAGCTCTGCTAGAAGTTCTGTGTGTTGTACCCTCTGCCCAATGTTTGCCGTGCCACTACCCCCATACTACCAAAAAAAATGGCTGCCTCCCAGTAGGAAGGAGCACTTTGCACTTAAACTACACAGGGTGCAGGGCTAAGCATTCCAGCGTCAAATGCCTGTATGCAGATCCCTGAATGCCCACTTGGTAGGTAGTCGTATGGCAAACTTGTACTGATACACTGTCACTCTGTAAATGGCAGTTCTTGATCTTTGTGCTACATTTGGTAGGAGCTGGAAAAACATATTTGACTAATCAGTGGACGAGAAAAATGCACAAACATACCCAGCCCAGCATTGACCTCTAAGTCAAGCTCTGGCCCTGTCCACGTCAAAAAACGGAAAAAATGTTACCGCTCTGCAGCCGCGGCGACGGATCCCTGGATTGGTCAACTCCCTTTTTTCCAACTCCGGCACCCCCTGATGCACTGTACCCCCTTTACTCTATTGGGAACTCATGCTGCACCACCCGTTAAAATGCCTTACTTAAAGGAATAATCCCATAAGCCACTCACTACAGATACTTTCCTGATCTGCACTGCACTTGCAAATCCCACCCTGGGAAATATCTGACTTGTACATGTCTCCCTGCACCTAGCTGGGAAACACTTCCTATCCGCGACCATGCTAGTCTCACAGCAACTGCTTGGTGCACGTATTCTGGCATTCCTTTCCCTGGACCCAGGCTCTGGGGAAATATTTCGGGATCCGAGATACTCAGTAGAATGCCTCCTTATCTTCTACCCTCCCTTCCTCTCAGCTGCTCTGCCCAGAGCCGCGAGCACAGCCTGACGTGACGTGGATCCCCCAGCCCCTCCTCCCCCCTGCCATGACGTGTGGGGGCCATGACTCGTGGGGGCGGGCCCTCCCCAATGCCGCCATTTCGAGTCCTGGACTGCCGGCTAAGATGGCTGCTCCCATAGCAACCTCTCAATCCTATACACATTAGGAAAAAAAAAACACAATCAAACAGAACAAACATTTTATGCCTAATTACATATAGCATAATTACGCATTGCAGAAAATCAGCATTCCGCTACATACACTCTCGGATGGAAAAACAGAACCATAAGAGAAATACCAGAAATTCCACCGTAGCTCGTGGAATTTCTTAGAAAAACGCACAGAGAAAAAAACCAGTAGCACCTCCCACACTATCTCAGCTGTGGCTATAAACTTTTTCATATCTTCAAAGCGACCCAGAGACGTGGGCTGTGCATTCCTGTCTACCTAGCTCACCGAAAAAAAAAAACATACAGCACGCAGCTAACAAGTGCTGCTAAAGACACACAGCGTGAAACCTGAACTGCCTCCTCCACCTCGCTTTTCTCTCTTTCTCTACCCCGTGTAGAATGCCACGCCCCCTCTTCTGTGGGGCACTCTACGCTAGACTGAAACACGGCTGGCATCACTCCAAACTCTTCTAACCCCTACACGGACAGCTTCTCTGAGAAAGCAAGAGAGAGAGAAAAAACAAAACAAGCCCAGCAGAAAACACATAAACTCTGAAGACAGCACTATGTACGCTGTACACCGACGCTGCACATTAAAGCACAAAACCCTGAAAACAGCACTATAAAAAAAAGACGTACGCAGCCTCTAGCAGCTGCACCTAACACCGAACACATTATCACTTCCTTGTACAATAAAGATAATGCAAAATAACAACGTAAACTATACTTGCCTGATCCCAGACTTTGTACGCCTGTCAATTCATCAGCTTTTGGCAACTTCTCCACGAAACACGATTGGACCGCTGGAACTCCTGAGCGTAATCTCTCTGTCCCCACACTGGACCCCGGCTCAGTGGATCGGATTTCTCCAGCGGCAGCTGCCAGCCGGCCTCGGAGTGTTCCAGCAACCTGCGATCCTGTTTTAGGCTTTTAACTGCTGTGCACATGCAGCTAAAGTTTAACGTCCAAGAGATTCCCCGCTGATTTCCTCGAATTGCAGCCCGTGTGCTGGCTCACGCACACTATTTATTAGGGATGCTCATTCGGATTCCGCGGAAATGCAAGTTCCGAAATTCCAATCGGAAATTGCATTTCCGCATCGGAATGCGGAAATCGGTAATGCAAATGCATTAGGCGGATTTCAGCCGGAAATCGCGGAATTTCCTCCGGAAATCGCGGAAATTCCGCCCGACTTTAACATCGATTTTCTCAAAAACTATAAGGCAGGGGTCTCAAACTCGCGGCCCGTGGGCCATTTGCGGCCCTCGATACAATATTTTGTGGCCCTCGTCGGCAAAAGCTTCCTTATAGTTCGCTTCAGTGCTCCCAAGTAATCCGCCACATCCCCGCCGCTAAACGAGGGCTGCAGAGCCCCCAAATCGCCCGAGGGGCAATCCGTCGGCATTTCCTGGAAGGGGCAGAGCTTTCAGCTTCAGCTCTGCCCCTCCTGACGTCAATCGCCGCACGGATCAGCGCCTCTTCCCGCCCCTCTCTGTGAAGGAAGAGTGAGAGGGGCGGGCAGAGGCGGCGATGCGCCGCGATTGTGAAATCCCTTATGTGGCCCAGCCTCATCCTGACTTTGCCTCCTGCGGCCCCCCAGGAAAATTGAGTTTGAGATCTCTGCTATAAGGTCTTTTTGAAAACTTTTTTTGCATCTTGTTCAGGAGATTCGGTTTAATAAACCCTGAAAATTTGGAGTTTCTAGGACTTACGGGGGCTTTGCTATTAACCGCTAAAGTCGGCGGATTTTTACTGTAATGTAAAATGCAGAAAATCTGCATCTGCCTATTTTCTGCATTTACATTACAGTAAAAATCCGCCGACTTTAGTGGTTAATAGCAAAGCCCCCGTAAGACCTAGAAACACCAAATTTTCAGGGTTTGTTAAACAGAATCTCCTGAACAAGATGCAATAAAAGTTTTCAAAAAGACCTTATAGGTTTTGAGAAAATCGATGTTAAAGTCGGGCGGAATTTCCGCAATTTCCGGCGGAAATTCCGCATCGGAATGCGGAAATTGGTAGCGGAAAGCGGAATCGGTATTTGGCAATGGCGGAATGCGGATTTACCGCGGAATCGGAAATTGGCATTTCCGACCATCCCTACTATTTATCATCTTGATAAGTTTTCCAGTCCGTGTCTACTCCGCTTGTTTCGCTGTGGAATGTCTTGAAAACTTCAGCCCCTGGCCCCTGTCTGTTTTGCTAGACAGGGTTTCAGCAGCACCACTGTTATAAACTGTTCTTAATCACCTTTTTTCGGCACCAGCAACTCATCAGCAAGAGTTGCACACACGACTCATCACAGAAAGCAGGAGATAGACTTTCTCAGGCTTCTTCAATATTCACGTTATTTATTCAGGAAACAGAAATACAGATAGATACAGTTCATCATATCCTAGCCACGCCAATCTTCATGTTGCATTACAAGCTTCTTGATTACCTTCCTAGTGACTGTAATCAGGTCTTCTTAGATCTATTCTAAGTTACCTCTAGACTACCTATGTACAGCATACATTATATCAGATTACATAGAGAGTGAAAATACTTAGAGGTTCTAGTCAGCATCTAGGTAGCATGAAGTAGGAAGCAGAGCAGGAATCAGAGAGCCCTCTTTCAGCTCGTCCGCTTCTTTAAAGAGAATCTGTATTGTTAAAATCGCTCAAAAGTAAACATACCAGTGCGTTAGGGGACATCTCCTATTACCCTCTGTCACAATTTCGCCGCTCCTCGACGCATTAAAAGTGGTTAAAAACATTTTTAAAAAGTTTGTTTGTAAACAAACAAAATGGCCACCAAAACAGGAAGTAGGTTGATGTACAGTATGTCCACACATAGAAAATACATCCATACATAAGCAGGCTGTATTCAGCATTCCTTTTGAATCTCAAGAGATCATTTCTGTGTTTCTTTCCCCCATGCACTGAAGTTTCAGGCTGCTCTTTTCTTCCTGCAAACAGCTTTGCCCTTGTTTGTAATTCCTCAGTATGTGAAAGCCCAGCCAGCTCAGAGGACGATTTATCCAGCTGATTAGAGCAGCTTCTCTCTTCTCTCTTATCTAAATAACACACAGGCAGTGTGCATAGAGGGGCCAGAAAGGGTGAGTTCATAGCAGAACCACAACACTGAAGAACTTGGCAGCCTTCCAGACACAGGCCGACAAGTCTGACAGGGGAAAGATACATTGATTTATTACAGAGACTGTCATAGTAGAAAGTGCTGCAGTTAGCCAGAACACATTAGAATAGCTTTTGGAACATGTAGGATGATAAAAAACAGGATGCAATTTTTGTTACGGAGTCTCTTTAATACCGACTAGGAAAGAGTTAAATGTGACCTCATCTTCGCCCTCCCACAGACCAGACTTTTGGCTGAGCCCCCTCGTGGTGTCATAATACCCACCTACTCGATTAATATTTAATGTCACTTTTCCCTTACTTACTGGAATTTGGTATTTTGGTAAACATGGCCTATGTTGATTGCTCTTGTGGTGTACATGTTGAGGTCAGTGTAGGCCTGTGGTCTTCTTTCAGGAACATGTTCTCGGTATCTGCGTGTATCATCTGCTACACGCAGACACCGAGATGCTTCTGCCTGAATCACAAGAAACTCTATTTATTTTAAAGGCATACTCTGCGGACAAGCCTTTTACATAAAACTCAGGCCAAATAACTGAGGCCTACTTAAATTATAACAGGGGCAGCATGACAGAAGACTCTGGAACCAAAAGTTTCCAAGTGGACTATGGGTATGACTAGATTATTTGAACCTGTGGATCTGAGAATGCGGGGATTGCTACACAGCTGCATCATTTGTTTCGTGTATCCAGGGCCCAGATTATTCAGTGATTTAAATGTCAGTAGGCCGATCTTGAATAGGACCCTCCATTCTATGGGTAGCCAGTGAAGGGAGTGCAGGATTGGCGTTATGTGGCAGTGACAGGGTTGGTTGGTTAGC
Organism: Hyperolius riggenbachi; assembly: GCF_040937935.1. Lineage (NCBI taxonomy): Eukaryota > Metazoa > Chordata > Amphibia > Anura > Hyperoliidae > Hyperolius > Hyperolius riggenbachi. The sequence goes on from NC_090648.1 coordinate 21,071,413, forward strand.
AGTCTGGCAGCAGTGTTCTGTATCAGCTGTAGGTGGTACAAGTCCTTTTTTGGAAGGCCAGTGTAGAGAGCATTGCAGTAGTCCAGTCGGGATGTGATGAAGGCGTGGACTAAGGTTGGCAGATCTTCTGGGGGGATGAGGTGCTTGATTTTTGCGATGTTCTTAAGGTGAAAATAGGATGACTTCACCCCAGCAGACACAAATTGATGATGTGGGGACTTAAAATCCCCCCCCCAAAAAAAAATGGCTGTCAATTAAAGAGAATCAATTGCCAAAAAATGACTCCTCATAAAATAACCCCTCTTATAAATATATATAGATGTGGGGTAAAGTTAAAAACAAAAATGTACCAGAAAGTAATGCTTTCCTGTCCCAGTACGTGAAGCCGCGCCCCCTGTCTAATTTTCGCCCCTGGCGATTTTCCCTGGCCAGCGCGCGTAGCATTGTGGGATTGCTGTCGTCACTGGCAATCCCAGCTACTGAGTCCGGCCCACGAATGGCTTTTCTCGAAATCTCGCGAGATGAGGTGTTGTAAACACCTGCGTCATCTTGTGTGCGCCGCCATTGGGATCGGAACGTTGGACGGAGAGGCTGCGTGGGACAGTACCGGCGGAGACCAGGCAGAGAGGCTGCGAGGGACACCGTGGACCAGGCTGAAGTGGAGGAACAGCGGGGTGAGTGAGGCTGAATACCGGGCCAAGCCAGGGCAGCACAGCGGGGAGAGGGAAGCAGAAGAGCGGGCCAAGCCAGGGCAGCACAGCGGGGAGAGTGAGGCTGAACAGCGGGCCAAGCCAGGGCAGCACAGGACTAGGTTCCAGACAGCGGTCATGCAGCCCACATTGTGTCCAAAGTCCAACCGCACATCTGGACATGACTGTTTTCAGCCCAGACACCTCCCAAAAATTATGCAGCAATTGTGTTTTGGGTTAAATATGGGTGGTATTAGCACAGCAGCAGTGGCCTGTGGCACCCTGGCGGTGGGAGCAGCAAAGGCAGCAGGAGCAGGGCAATGCAACAGCAGCAGGTATTACGTCTGCCAGGAGCATGCCAGACGTGGCACTTGGCAGTGGCACGTGGCACTTGGCACTTGGCATGTGACACTTTGCATTTGGCATTTGGCAGTGGCACTTGGCACTTGGCATTTGGCATGTGGCACTTTGCACTTGGCAATTTGCACGTGGCACTTTTCACTTGGCACGTGGCCCTTTGCACTTTGCACGTGGCACTTTGCACTTTGCACATGGCACTCTGCACTTTGCACTTGCACTTGCCAAGTGCAATGTGCCACATGCAAAGTGCCAAGTGCCACGTGAAAAGTGCAAAGTGCCACATGCAAAGTGCCAAATGCAAAGTGCCAAGTGCTAAGTGCTGAGTGACAGTCAGACAGCAGAGGAGAAGACACTAGTGCACACTAACTGTCACACTGGCACTGCTCACAGCACAGCAGTTCTGTAGCAAGCTAACACAGTAGTACTTCTACTCTAACAACTACTAGCACTGACTGCAGTACTACAGTACTAATAGCTGGTCAGCAGGCAGCAGCTGGCATGGTCTGTTCACAGCACACACACAGGCACATAGCCTGGCTATGCTACCTAATTAACAATATAACAATAGTGTAGTGATAGTGAAGAGGTTAATCACTGAACAGCTTTAGGTTTATCGCTGTATATAGCACTTGCTAGGCCAGCAGCACTGGAGCATGTCTCTCAGTGAGCATTCACAAGCAAGGATGAGATTTCTCATCATGGCAGCTCTCCTTATTATACAGGGGGGGGGGGGGGGGGGGGGCTCCTCAATGTTCCTTTCTGTAATTGGGTGCCAGGGTTTAGGCTGGGAGGGAGCCCTCTGATTGGCTCAATGAGGTCAGGTGGGGCTGGCCAGGGTTCCCTTCTGTGATTGGTTGCTAGGGCTTCTGCTGGGTGCCCTCTGATTTGCTCAATGGTGTCATCTCCTTAGTTACAGTATTCAGATCCGGATATGCACCGGATATCCGCGGATATCCAGGTAATGGTATGTGACCAAATATCTGCGGATTGCTATCCTGATTCGCACAGAAATCCGGAATCCAAATCCGGAATCCAAATCCGAATCGGATAGTTGAAAAAAGGTTGGATATTCGGGTTACCCGGATATCCGGAATCCGGATGAGCACTACTGTTCAACAGTCACTGTTCTTTACTAATCATTGTTAGCATCCATCTTTTCTGCCTAATCTTATTCATGAATCATCGGTACCAGCTGGCACCGAACTGATTTAATTTATGTTTGACAACAAAAAGGCCTGTTTCACACTTGTACTGTGTGATTCCCCCGTGGTGGAATAGGCCGTCTAGAATTTCCGTGGTATTCCGATTTCCACGTTAAATCTCCACATTCTCTGATTGGTCCAATACTACCGAGTATTTACAAGTCTTGTGATTGGCTTAAAATTTTTGATTTTCGGCTAATGACAAGACTTGGAATTCGGAAATACTCAGGAGTATTGGACCAATCAGAGAATGTGGAGGTTTACCGTGGAAATCGGAATACCACGGACATTCTAGACTGCCTATCCCACCATGGGGGAATCACACAGCTTGAAATAAGGTTTTACTGCAGAGAAGTTCAAAGGTCATTATTGCTGCTTTGTTTTACAGTTTAAAAAACAGATTGTTGTTTGTAAACTGCAAACTGATCCAGTGTTATACAGGATCTTCTCAAAAAATTAGCATATTGTGATAAAGTTCATTATTTTCTGTAATGTACTGATAAACATTAGACTTTCATATATTTTAGATTCAAATACACACAACTGAAGTAGTTCAAGTCTTTTATTGTTTTAATATTGATGATTTTGGCATACAGCTCATGAAAACCCAAAATTCCTATCTCAAAAAATTAGCATATTTCATCCGACCAATAAAAGAAAAGTGTTTTTAAAACAAAAAAGTCAACCTTCAAATAATAATGTTCAGTTATGCACTCAATACTTGGTTGGGAATCCTTTTGCAGAAATGACTGCTTCAGTGCAGCGTGGCATGGAGGCAATCAGCCTGTGGCACTGCTCAGGTGTTATGGAGGCCCAGGATGCTTCGATAGCGGCCTTAAGCTCATCCACAGTGTTGAGTCTTGCGTCTCTCAACTTTCTCTTCACAATATCCCACAGATTCTCTATGGGGTTCAGGTCAGGAGAGTTGGCAGGCCAATTGAGCACAGTAATACCATGGTTAGTAAACCATTTACCAGTGGTTTTGGCACTGTGAGCAGGTGCCAGCTCGTGCTGAAAAATGAAATCTTCATCTCCATAAAGCTTACCAGCAGATGGAAGCATGAAGTGCTCCAAAATCTCCTGATAGCTAGCTGCATTGACCCAGGCCTTGATAAAACACAGTGGACCAACACCAGCAGCTGACTGTGGGTACTTGACACTGGACTTCAGGCATTTTGGCATTTCCCTCTCCCCAGTCTTCCTCCAGACTCTGGCACCTTGATTTCCGAATAACATGTAAAAGTTGCTTTCATCCGAAAAAAGTACTTTGGACCACTGAGCAACAGTCCAGTGCTGCTTCTCTGTAGCTCAGGCCAGGCGCTTCTGCCGCTGTTTCTGGTTCAAAAGTGGGTTCATGCTTCCATCTGCTGAAAAGCTTTATGGAGATGAAGATTTCATTTTTCAGCACGATCTGGCACCTGCTCACACTGCCAAAACCACTGGTAAATGGTTTACTGACCATGGTATTACTGTGCTCAATTGGCCTGCCAACTCTCCTGACCTGAACCCCATAGAGAATCTGGGGGATATTGTGAAGAGAAAGTTGAGAGACGCAAGACCCAACACTCTGGATGAGCTTAAGGCCACTATTGAAGCATCCTGGGCCTCCATAACACCTGAGCAGTGCCACAGACTGATTGCCTCCATGCCACGCCGCATTGGAGCAGTCATTTCTGCAAAAGGATTCCCGACCAAGTATTGAGTGCATAACTGAACATAATTATTTGAAGTTTGACTTTTTTTGTTTTAAAAACACTTTTCTTTTATTGGTCGGATGAAATATGCTAATTTTTTGAGATAGGAAATTTGGGTTTTCATGAGCTGTATGCCAAAATCATCAATATTAAAACAATAAAAGGCTTGAACTACTTTAGTTGTGTGTATTTGAATCTAAAATATATGGAAGTCTAATGTTTATCAGTACATTACAGAAAATAATGAACTTTATCACAATATGCTAATTTTTTGAGAAGATCCTGTAAATAAAGCTATATAACTGATAATAAAAATGAGACTCTTTTTCCTTGCTACTAATGTTCTTTTCCATACTACACATGCAACACACTACACATATAATTCATTTTATCATAAGGTTTTTTCACTTTAGGTTTTTTTTTGTTGCTTTAGGTTTGATTTAATAACCATAAATATATTAAAAATAAGTATGCATTTTATGCATGATAACTCACCAGAGCTTTGGGAAATTCCCATTGGTGCAATTAACACCAAACAAAGCATCGTAACAACATATAAATGTGCTTTCATGGGTGCTTCCTACAGAACTGACATCGCCAGCTTTCTAATCAACGATAGATGTATTTGTATGATAGACGGCATTGGCATCGCCAATACAAAACTGTGTAAGTTTTCTTCCTTTCTGCTTTAAAGGTTCTTCTTATCAGTATTATGGTAACTTGGTACAACACTCTACTGCTATTATCCTTATTCATTCCAATATTCTTTTTGCATACATTTTTTGGGAAAATAATGTTAAATTTGATTTTTCAGGGGAAAATGCCATCGAAAATAAGCTTTGTTATTTTTTGCATTTTTCACACTTTTTGCACATGTTCACAATAAAAATATTGACTGTTCACGTTTTTGCAGTAAAAAGTGTTATGCTAAAAATATTGCTTCATGCTTTTTCGTGAATTTTTGCTAAATATTTCAGGAAAATATTTGCGAAAATAGCTTGTATTTTCACAAATATTTTAGCATTTTTGATGCCAAAATGACTTTGACGAAAAATCCCCAAGCAACACTGCTGCGTAGCATAAATCTGTTGTATCTGTAAAAACATTCTGTTATAATATGTGAAAGCCTCTGTGGACATTGATGCAAGGTTTATGAAAGATCTGTATCAGTTTCTATAACAGACTGCTATAATAAAATGCTGATGTTCTCCTTCTCCATAGTCATGCATGCCTCAACAGCAGGATGAAGTCCTCAATGTGCTTTGTGAAATTTCTGCTTTACTTGGTCTCTTCCACCTGACAAATCAGGTGACAACCAGTCAGTCACTGCATTAAACTTAAAGTGGTTAGGTTTGGTTCCTACTAGAGCTGGATCTCCAACGGGCAGCAGGAACAGACATTTGGCTTGATTCACAAAGCGGTGCTAACCTACTTAGCACGTCTAAAGTCTTTAGACACGCTAACCAGGGTGCTAAGTAGGTTAGCACCGGATTTCTCAATCAGATCGTGCGCTAACTTTGCGCGCGCAAAGTTTTACGCGTGCAAAGTTTTATGCGTGCTAAGTCCCATAGGCTTTAATGGGCACTTTGCGCGGAGCGCCCTGCGCTCTGTGCAGTACGCGCGTAAAGTTTTACGCGCATAAAGTTTTGCGCGCGTAAAGTTTTATGCGCGAAAAGCCTGTTTAGACATGCTAAGAGGGTTTTCACAGGCGTGCTAACAGTTAGCACCGCTTTGTGAATCAAGCCCATTGTATTGTCTGCTCTAATGGTCCTTGTAGACTGGTGCAGTTTGGAGCAGATCTGGAGCAGATGTATTCCCACCATAGGCTTCAATAGGAAATACATCCACTGGTAATTATCGCTCTGGTTCCAATCTTGTGTTCTGTTGACTGTAATAGATCCAGTGGAACAATTTCTATCCTACAATTGTGAATGGATCCCCTAAAAACTATAGGATCTATCAACTGTATAGAGAGAATGTGGGGCGTAGAAGTCTTCTAAGGCCCCGTTCACACTTGCGGTTCTCTGCCAAACGGACCGGATGACCTGACTGGATCCGGACCGGATCCGGATCGGAACCGTACGGTTCTGATCCGGATCCGATCCGGATCCGGTCAGTTTGCATCAGGTGTTCATCAGGATGCGATCCGGATCCGTTTGGCAAAAGATAGTAGAAAAGGAATAAAAATGTTGGGGTCTGGGAGGTCAGCAGAAGGTGGACCTGTGGAATCAGGCCCTCCGCTGTTTAGCACTCACCTCCACCTCCGACATACTGCCAACATCTCCAGCACGTTTAAAATCACTGCTGCTCCACTCCAAAATGCTTGCCCATGTGTCCCCATCCAAAATCGCCGCTTCAATACGCATAGGAAGTGGGGTAGAACATCCGGATTTTTAGCCAGTGTGTTGTGCGCTCTCCGGTTCTCATTGGTTTGTATTGGCCGGATGGTGCAGTCCGGCTCCGCTCCGGATACGGCTGCCGGAGGAGCCGGACCAAAAAATAGCGCATGTTGGGTCTTATGCCGGAGTCCGGATCCGGTCCGGATCCGGTCCGGACGAAACGGACGCATGTGAACGGACGCATAGACTTTCATTGCTATGCCGTGCATCCGTTCCGTCCGTTCTGCATGCGGTCCGGCTCCGGCACGGCGATTCCGGACGGCGACCGCTAATGTGAACCGGGCCTAAGATGTACCAAATGCTGGAATAAAGTGGCACTTCTTAGCATTTTTTCCAGTGATCACAAATTATATACATACTGTGTGCATATATATATATATATATATATATATATATATATATATATATATATTATTTATATTTATATATATTATATATTGTATATAGGAGATAGGATAAACGGAAGATCAAAATTTTCTCCAAAAGTGTTCCCTTAAATTTCACATCTATTTAAAACAGCATGAACATTATACATTTTTAATACAATTTATATGCTAAACAATTTCAGGATACTTTACCAGTTTAACTTGACTCTCCTTTATGAAACCAGCAAGTATGAGGCCTCTTGCACACTGCACGCGATTCCGATTCAGATTCCGCTTTTTAATCTGTTTTTACATCCGATTCAGATTCCGATTTGCAGTGTGCAGGGAGCAAACTGCAAATCAGAATCTGAATCGGATGTAAAAACTGATTAAAAAGCGGAATCTGAATCGGAATCACTTGCAGTGTGCAAGAGGCCTAAAGCGGAAATAAACTTGTGAGATAATGCATTGTATGTTTAGCATAGCATTCAAATATACCCTAATAGAAAAGTAATAAAATTTAACTTTTATTCAAATTTACATTAAAAAAGATCAAGTTTGCTGACCACTTAGTAAAAAATGCGAAAAGTGAGACTGGAGGTGTGAGTTAGAGGTCAAAAGACCATCTTCCAAGTTCACACTGTAATTTATTAGACCCTACACCAAAAACTCAACATGTTTCATTTCCTCAATTGGAAACTTTGTCAGGAGTGAATATTAACTAGTGATAGAGTGACTACGTGCTCAACATAATAAATACATGAATAAATCACATATTTACAAAGGTTAGCAAAGAAACTAGCAGAGTGACGGCCACTACCTCCAGCCATACATGTTGAGTTTTTGGTGTAGGGTCTAATAAATTACAGTGTGAACTTGGAGGATGGTCTTTTGACCTCTAACTCACACCTCCAGTCTCACTTTTCGCATTTTTTACTAAGTGGTCAGCAAACTTGATCTTTTTTAATGTAAATTTGAATAAAAGTTAAATTGTATTACTTTTCTATTAGGGTATATTTGAATGTTTTGAATCTCAATTCAGGTGTGTTTTTTGATAGGTAGCATAGCTAAGAAATAAAACATTAGTAGCAAAGGAAAGATTTCCAAATAAACGTTTTTAATTGATTTCCAGTACATGAAGTGTTAAAAAAAATGTTATCTATGCACAGGAGCTTCTCTGAGCAATTCGACTCATTTGGGTTGAATACAGTCCTTTTTTTCTGAGGCACTTAAAGAGGAACTCCAGTGAACATTTTACTGTTGGCAGGTGATGTAGCTGCTGCATGGTTTTTGGCAGTTGGAAACAGCTGCAAACAGCTATTTCCCACAATGCAGCAAGGTTCACAGACAGGAAACTGCCAAAAGTACGTACTTTTCTTGTGGGAGGTTTTTTTTGTGGGAGGGATTTCACCACAATATCAGTCAAACAGCGCCCCTGATGGTCTGTTTGTGAAAAGGAATAGATTTCTTAGGTAAAAGGGGGTATCAACTACTGATTGGGCTAAAGAGAGGTAAGGAGAGAGGCAGCTTGTGATAAGGTTTTACTGCAGGAAGGGGTTATTGTTTCTGCTTTGTTGTATAGCTTAAAAGACAGAGGCCCATACGCAATTAACTTTTTCTCCTGAGTTTTCTCCTAGGTGATATTTTCAGGCTTGTCAATAAAATGGCTTTTAACCACTTCCCGACCGCCCACTGCACAGAGGCGTCCGGGAAGTGGATCCCGCAAGGACCGCCGCATGTACAATTGGCGGCGGTCCTTGTACGGGCATGGGCGGAGCGATCGTGTCATTCGTGACGCGATCAGCCACCGGTGACTGGCTCCTCCCCCCTCGCGCTGTAACCTGCCGGCCGTTCGGAAGAGCTGTCGGGTTACTAGCACCCGGTTCGCCGCATACAAAGTGTATAATACACTTTGTAATGTATACAAAGTGTATTATACAGGCAGCCTCCTGCCCTGGTAGTCCCAGTGTCCGAGGGACCACCAGGGCAGGCTGCAGCCACCCTAGTCTGCACCCAAACACACTGATTTCCCCCCCCCTGCCCCCTGATCGCCCACAGCATCCCTCAGACCCCCCCCCCATGCCCACCCCCAGAACACTATTTGCACCCAATCAACCCCCTCCCCCCCCCCTAATCACCCATCAATCACTCCCTGTCACTATCTGTAAATGCTATTTTTTGTTATGCCCTAAACTGCCCCCTGCTCCCTCCTGATCACCCCCCACCCCTCAGATTCTCCCCAGACCCCCCCTCCCAGACCCCCCCCCCTGTGTACTGTATGCATCTATCCCCCCTGATCACCTGTCAATCACCGGTCAATCATCCATCAATCAGACATCAATCACCCCCTGTCACTGCCACCCATCAATCAGCCCCTAACCTGCCCCTTGCGGGCAATCTGATCACCCACCCACACCAATAGATCGCCCGCAGATCCGACGTTAGATCACCTCCCAAGTGCAGTGGTTACATCTGTTCTCTACCCTAAACACCCACTAATTACCCATCAATCACCCATCAATCACCCCCTATCACCACCTGTCACTGTTACCCATCAGATTAGACCCTAATCTGCCCCTTGTGGGCACCCAATCACCCGCCCACACGCTCAGATTGCCCTCAAACCCCCCTTATCAATTCGCCAGTGCATTATTTACATCTGTTCTTCCCTGTAAAAACCCACTGATCACCTGTCAATCACCTATCAATCACCCATCAATCACCCCCTGTCACTGCCACCCATCAATCAGCCCCTAACCTGCCCCTTGCGGGCAATCTGATCACCCACCCACACCAATAGATTGCCCGCAGATCCGACATCAGATCACCTCCCAAGTGCATTGTTTACATCTGTTCTCTACCCTAAACACCAACTAATTACCCATCAATCACCCCCTGTCACTGCTACCCATCAGATTAGACCCCTATCTGCCCCTAGGGCACTCCATCACCCGTCCACACCCTCAGACCCCAGCCCTGATCACCTTGCCAGTGCATTGCTTGCATCTATTCCCCCCTCTAATCACACCTTGAGACCCCCATCAATCACCTCCTGTCACCCCCTAGCACACCTACCCATCAGATCAAGCCCTAATTTGCCCCGTGTGGGCTCCTGATCACTCGGCCAAACCCTCAGATCCCCCTAGGACCCCCTTCCGATTACCTCCCCAGTGCATTGATTGCATCTATTTTCCCCTCTAACCACCCCCTGAGACACCCATCAATCACCTCCTGTCACCCCCTAGCACTCCTATCCATCAGATCAGGCCCAATACAATCTGTCATCTAAAAGGCCACCCTGCTTATGACCGGTTCCACAAAATTCGCCCCCTCATAGACCACCTGTCATCAAAATTTGCAGATGCTTATACCCCTGAACAGTTATTTTGGGGCATTTGGTTTCCAGACTACTCACGGTTTTGGGCCCGTAAAATGCCAGGGCGGTATAGGAACCCCACAAGTGACCCCATTTTAGAAAAAAGACACCCCAAGGTATTCTGTTAGGTGTATGACAAGTTCATAGAAGATTTTATTTTTTGTCAAAAGTTAGCGGAAATTGATTTTTATAGTTTTTTTTACAAAGTGTCATTTTTCACTAACTTGTGACAAAAAATAAAATCTTCTATGAACTCGCCATACACCTAACGGAATACCTTGGGGTGTCTTCTTTCTAAAATGGGGTCACTTGTGGGGTTCCTATACTGCCCTGGCATTTTAGGGGCCCTAAACCGTGAGGAGTAGTCTAGAAAACAAATGCCTCAAAATGACCTGTGAATAGGACGTTGGGCCCCTTAGCGCACCTAGGCTGCAAAAAAGTGTCACACATGTGGTATTGCCGTACTCAGGAGAAGTAGTATAATGTGTTTTGGGGTGTATTTTTACACATACCCATGCTGGGTGGGAGAAATCTCTCTGTAATTGGACAATTGTGTGTAAAGAAAATCAAACAATTGTCATTTACAGAGATATTTCTCCCACCCAGCATGGGTATGTGTAAAAATACACCACAAAACACATTATACTACTTCTGAGTACGGCGGTACCACATGTGTGGCACTTTTTTACACCCTAAGTACGCTAAGGGGCCCAAAGTCCAATGAGTACCTATAGGATTTCACAGGTCATTTTGCGACATTTGGTTTCAAGACTACTCCTTACGGTTTAGGGCCCCTAAAATGCCAGGGCAGTATAGGAACCCCACAAATGACCACATTCTAGAAAGAAGACACCCAAAGGTATTCTGTTAGGAGTATGGTGAGTTCATAGAAGATTTTATTTTTTTGTCACAAGTTAGCGGAAAATGACACTTTGTGAAAAAAAACAATTAAAATCAATTTCCGCTAACTTGAGACAAAAAATAAAATCTTCTATGAACTCACCATACTCCTAACGGAATACATTGGGGTGTCTTCTTTCTAAAATGGGGTCATTAGTGGAGTTCCTATACTACCCTGGCATTTTAGGGGCCCTAAACCGTGAGGAGTAGTCTTGAAACAAAAATGACCTGTGAAATCCTAAAGGTATTCATTGGACTTTGGGTCCCTTAGCGCAGTTAGGGTGCAAAAAAGTGCCACACATGTGGTATCGCCGTACTCAGGAGAAGTAGTATAATGTGTTTTGGGGTGTATTTTTACACATACCCATGCTGAGTGGGAGAAATATCTCTGTAAATGGACAATTTTGTGTAAAAAAAAATCAAACAATTGTCATTTACAGAGATATTTCTCCCACCCAGCATGGGTATGTGTAAAAATACACCCCAAAACACATTATACTACTTCTCCTGAGTACGGCAGTACCACATGTGTGGCACTTTTTTACACCCTAAGTGCGCTAAGGGGCCCAAAGTCCAATGAGTACCTTTAGAATTTCACAGGTCATTTTGCAACATTTGGTTTCAAGACAACTCCTCACGGTTTATTGCCCCTAAAATGCCAGGGCAGTATAGGAACCCCACAAATGACCCCATTCTAGAAAGAAGACACCCAAAGGTATTCCGTTAGGAGTATGGTGCGTTCATAGAAGATTTTATTTTTTGTCACAAGTTAGCGGAAAATGACACTTTGTGAAAAAAAAAAATTAAAATCAATTTCCGCGAACTTGCGACAAAAAATAAAATCTTCTATGCACTCGCCATACTCCTAACGGAATACCTTGGGGTGTCTCCTTTCTAAAATGGGGTCATTAGTGGGGATCCTATACTGCCCTGGCATTTTAGGGGCCCTAAACTGTGAGGAGTAGTCTTTAAACAAAAATGACCTGTGAAATCCTAAAGGTACTCATTGGACTTTGGGCCCCTTAGCGCAGTTAGGGTGCAAAAAAGTGCCACACATGTGGTATCGCCGTACTCAGGAGAAGTAGTATAATGTTTTTTGGGGTGTATTTTTACACATACCCATGCTGGGTGGGAGAAATGTCTCTGTAAATGGACAATTTTGTGTAAAACAAAATCAAACAATTGTCATTTACAGAGATATTTCTCCCACCCAGCATGGGTATGTGTAAAAATACACCCCAAAACACATTATACTACTTCTCCTGAGTATGGCAATACCACATGTGTGGCACTTTTTTGCAGCCTAACTGCGCTAAGGGGCCCAAAGTCCAATGAGCACCTTTAGGCTTTACAGGGGTGCTTACAAATTAGCACCCCCAAAATGCCAGGACAGTAAACACACCCCACAAATGACCCCATTTTGGAAAGTAGACACTTCAAGGTATTCAGAGAGGGGCATGGTGAGTCCGTGGCAGATTTCATTTTTTTTTGTCACAAGTTAGCAGAAATGGAAAAAAAAATGTTTCCTTGTCACAAACTGTCATTTTCCGCTAACTTGTGACAAAAAATAATATCTTCTATGAACTCACTATACCTCTCAGTGAATACTTTGGGATGTCTTCTTTCCAAAATGGGGTCATTTGGGGGGTATTTATACTATCCTGGAATTCTAGCCCCTCATGAAACATGACAGGTGGTCAGAAAAGTCATAGATGCTACAAAATGGGAAAATTCACTTTTTGCACCATAGTTTGTAAACGCTATAACTTTTACCCAAACCAATAAATATAGGCTGAATGTTTTTTTTTTTAATCAAAAACATGTTTGTCCACATTTTTCGTGCTGCATGTATACAGAAATTTTACTTTATTTGAAAAATGTCAGCACAGAAAGTTAAAAAAATTATTTTATTTGACAAAATTCATGTCTTTTTTGATGAATATAATAAAAAGTAAAAATCGCAGCAGCAATCAAATAGCACCAAAAGAAAGCTTTATTAGTGACAAGAAAAGGAGCCAAAATTCATTTCGGTGGTAGGTTGTATGAGCGAGCAATAAACCGTGAAAGCTGCAGTGGTCTGAATGGAAAAAAAAGGGTCTGGTCTTTAAGGGGGGTGAAGCCCGCAGTCCTCAAGTGGTTAAACAACCATTGAGCAAAAGAAAAAAAAGTACTCAAAATCATTTTGATAGTACTTTTCACCTACTTTTGGTACTTTTATTACATAGCAAAGAGCTAAAAAGTTTTTCTAAATTGAAGTTGAAAAATTATCTCCTAGGAGAAAACTCAGGTGAAAAAGTGAATTGCATATGGCCCAGAGTGTGGTTTCTAAACTGCAAATATGACAGAATGTTGCAATTCTATTAAAAAAAAGCTATAATAACTGAAAGACTGAGATGTTTTTCTTTGCTTTTAATGTTTAATTTAATTAACTGTACCAGAAGTGTAACTAGAAATCACCGGGCCCCCTGCAAAAATTTGGATGGACCCCCGAGGCCCGCTCATGGCCATTTTGGGGGGCAGGAGGGGTCACAGTATGAGGGGCAAGCTTGGCCACCTACCTCAGGGGTGAGGGGGAAAGTCCTCCCCCTCACTCACCTTGGCCTCTCCCCTCAGTGCTCCCCCTCCAGCATCAATCCATTGCAACAGGCTACGGGCAGGAACTCGTACCTCCATCCACTGCGGAGGTCCGTTCTCTAAGTGCCTCACAATGCCACCACTCAGGAAATCCCTTCAAAGCTGTAAAGATGATATCCCTCAGGAGTTTGAGGCTGTCCTACCTATGTCTGGGCAGTATAGTAGCAGTGACCCAATCCAGCAAAATCCCTTATGTGAAGGGACTTGTTACGCAGCCCCTCATTTCCTCTCTACATTGCTATTGGAGAGGTGGAAAAGGCTTTTACAGCCAAAAAATATTCCCCATCTATGAGACAGGGTGCACACCCCAGGGAGGAGAAAATTACTCATACAACCAAAATAATGCCCATCCAACCGGCTTTAAGAATTGTAAAATAAGATTTGAGTTGTTATAAGGGATTCTGTGGGTTGGGTCGCTGGTGTTCTACTCAGCCTCCCTCCCAATCATCCTCTGTAAGACAGAGTTGTGTCATGTTGAACAGAGATAAGATCCAAACAGCTAGAAATGTTTGAATCCTGGAAGAAAAAAAAGAGTGGTCCATGCCGAGAGGAAGTGATGTCTCCTATAATCCTATAATGTCAAAGATTTCTGGTTTGGGAGCCGTAGAGCTTTCTTCTTACTTGAGGAAAGAGGGCAGGAAGGAGAATCTATCTATCTATCTATCTATCTATCTATCTATCTATCTTTATCTATCTACTTTGATACAACATGGTATAATCATTCTGAAATATATGAAATCCCTGACATTAAGTAAAACCAAATGGGGCTCTTGCAAGGAAGAAAGTTGGTGATTTCCCATTTTTTAAAGAGCTTTATTGTACAATAAGGCAAATACAGCAACAAGCTAGAAATAGCAGAACATATACAGAAAAAGGATAATAACAAACATGAATACACATCCTACACATATATAAATTGAAGAGCAAAAGTCCAATGTCCATACCGTTCAACCTAGGAAATGGGGCACAAGAGTGCCTCCTACTGAGATCCTAGGGATCAGTCCAATCTAATAAGTTCTATAGTGCGTTGCTCTTCTTAACTGAAAGAAAAACCTCTAAACTAGAACCAACCCCCCCAAAAAAAAAAAAAACACAAAAAAGAAAGAAAAAAGAAAAAAAAAAAAAGAAAAAGAGAAATAACATCCTGTCTAAACACAAGAGTCCCAAATGTCATAGAGGTATACAAACAAATAGAAACCCATCACACATCTGTCCAAGGGGAACTAAAATTGTCTATACGTTTTCCATGCATCCCAAATAAGATCAAATCTTCTCAACACTATAATAATAAACTCAATCAATTCAAGACGCTGAGTAACCAAAGCTAACTCCAAATCAGTGGATTTCCACTGGAGGGCTATTGACCATTGGGCAGCCAATAACATGTATCTATATAAGGGCCGGAAACTTCCAGGAACTTCATCATTAGCCATATATAAAAGGGCCTGGGGGGCAGTCAAAGAGATTGGAAAACAAAACACGTCTCGTATTAAATTTTTTCATGAGTCCCAAAAACATTGTGCACGAGGGCAATCCCAAAAAACTTGCACCAGAGACCCTTCCATACCACAACCATGAAAGCAAGACAAAGAGGCCGAGGGATAGATGTTATGAATTTTAACTGGGGTATAATACCACCGAAACAAAATCTTAACCGCCGTATATTTCACCATATTTGACTTTACCACCTTGGAGACTGCAGTCCAGATTAGGGACCAGTCATATTGCGTAAGCTGGATTCCCAAGTCCTGTTCCCAGGCCCTCATATATGGCATTTTGTCCGCATTTCCACGTCCCAATAACAATGCATACAATAATGAAATGAGACCTTCACGTTCCCATTTTTTTTTGTACAAGTATTGGTTGAAAAAAAACAAAAAAACATCTCTACCTTTTGAGTAGTTTATAAAATGTGGACAGTTACAAATAAAATTCAATCATAATAGAATATTGTAAGTACCAAATCAGGAAAAAAAAAAGAGGGTGCAAGAGCCCTTATGGAAAAAACCAGGGCTGCCATAGGCACCTATTATAAAAGCTGTGATCAGCGGAAAAGAACGGAAATTTGGGTGCATGGCGGTGCCTACTATTGGGCACCTCCAGGTGTGAAAATTTACCTTATTTAGTGCAAATTGTGGCTTTTATACCTTTTGCTGCATATCACAGTACCTTCTTTGCTGCATATCACAGCTTTGCAGCAGTGGGGTTAAGATTTAGGGGTGGTAGGGTTAGGCACCACCAGCGGGGAGGGGAAGGCACCATCAGGGGGGGAGTCTTCAGGGTTAGGCATTGCCGGGGGGGGGGTTCTTAGGTAGAGTTGCACCGAACGGTTCGCCTGCGAACGGTTCCATGCGAACTTCCGTGGTTCGCGTTCGCGTCCCGCAGGCGAACTTTTGCGGAAGTTCGGTTCGCCCCATAATGCACCATGAGGGTCAACTTTGACCCTCTACATCACAGTCAGCAGGCCCAGTGTAGCCAATTAGGCTACACTAGCCCCTGGAGCCACTCCCCCCCCCCCTACTAAAAGGCAGGCAGCGGCGACCATTACGGTCACTCGTGTGCCTGCATTAGTGAGAGTAGGGCGAGCTGCTGCAGACTCTCTCTCATAGGGAAAGATTAGTTAGGCTTAGCTGGTCCCTGGCTGCATACCTGTTCTGTGAACCCACCACTGCATACCTGTATTGTGAACCCACCACTGCATACCTGTTCTGTGAACCCACCACTGCATACCTGTTCTGTGAACCCACCACTGCATACCTGTTCTGTGAACCCACCACTGCATACCTGTTCTGTTAACCCACCACTGCATACCTGTTCTGTGAACCCACCACTGCATACCTGTTCTGTGAACCCACCACTGCATACCTGTTCTGTGAACCCACCACTGCATACCTGTTCTGTGAACCCACCACTGCATACCTGTTCTGTGAACCCACCACTGCATACCTGTTCTGTGAACCTGCCACTGCATACCTGTACTGTTCAGTGAACCCGCCACTGCATACCTGTTCTGTTCAGTGAACCCGCCACTGTATACCTGTTCTGTTCAGTGAACCCGCCACTGCATACCTGTTCTGTTCAGTGAACCCGCCACTGTATACCTGTTCTGTTCAGTGAACCCGCCACTGCATACCTGTTCTGTTCAGTGAACCCGCCACTGTATACCTGTTCTGTTCAGTGAACCCGCCACTGCATACCTGTTCTGTTTAGTGAACCCGCCACTGTATACCTGTTCTGTTCAGTGAACCCGCCACTGTATACCTGTTGTGTTCAGTGAACCCGCCACTGTATACCTGTTCTGTTCAGTGAACCCGCCACTGCATACCTGTTCTGTTCAGTGAACCCGCCACTGTATACCTGTTCTGTTCAGTGAACAGTTTGGTGTGTCAGTGTGAAGCAGTACCTTAATTACACTACCTGGTTGATGTATACACATGCAAGATGTTTTAAAGCACTTTAGGCCTGTCATTTAGCATTCAATATGATTTCTGCCCTTAAAACGCTGCTTTGCGTCAAATCCAGATTTTTCCTGGGGACTTTTGGCATGTATCCCACTCCGCCATGCCCCCCTCCAGGTGTTAGACCCCTTGAAACATCTTTACCATCACTTTTGTGGCCAGCATACATTTTTTTTTTCAAAGTTCGCATCCCCATTGAAGTCTATTGCGGTTCGCGAACTTTAACGCGAACCGAACCTTCCGCGAAAGTTCGCGAACCTGGTTCGCGAACCTAAAATCAGAGGTTCGGCCCAACTCTAGTCTTAGGGTTAAGTATAGGTAGAGGGAGGCTTCTGTGTGAGAGTAGGGTTAGATTTAGCCATAGTAAAATATCAGTAAACATTACAAATATTTTACAATTGGAATCCAACAGTAGAATAGAGATTATTTTAGTGATATTCTACTAGCAAAAATATCCTGCACCTTTTTTCTCCAGGTGTCTGCTTTTTCATGCATGCTGTAAGTTCAAACATAAGCTCTCAAGGATGAACAGAAGTCTCATACTCAACATGAAAACTAACAACTGAAATGTTTCAGAATGATGTGTGTCTTTTCTTTGTAAGACTAGAGACTTTTTGATAACCGCTCATGTAATTAATTATTTTTCAATTATGTTTATGCTTCAGGTAAAAAATGCAATCTTCAAATATCACCACAATCATCTTACTAGGGTTTCAGAATATCCACAACTGGAAGATGCTTCTCTCCTTCCTTCTCCTGGTGATTCATTGTTTAACACTCTGCGCAAACACCCAGATCATTTTCTTGGTGGCAGTTTCCAAAACCCTTCATAGACCAATGTATTTTTTACTGACACAGCTGTCCATTTCTGACCTACTTCTAACCATAGACATTATTCCCATAATGCTTCACACTATTTTAAATGATGGAGGCATCATTACAATAGAAGGATGTCTGGTTCAGTTATACTTCTTTGGTCTAGCAGATACCTTTGATTGTCTTCTGCTGACAGTGATGTCCTATGACCGATATGTGGCCATCTGTGAACCACTGCACTATCACTTGATAATGAGCCAAAGAAAATGTATTATGCTAGTAATTTCTTCTTGGATTTACAGTGCTGCAATTCCTACCATCATCGTTGAATTAATTTCCTCAAATATATTAACTTTCTGTGGCTCAAATATAATTGATCACTTTTTCTGTGACTTTGAACCACTGCTGCAGCTTTCATGCTCCGATCTTTCCACAATTCGATTATTTGGTGCTGTCTTAGGCTCGCCATCAGTTCTCCTTAGTTTCTTTGCAATTATTTTATCTTATGTCAATATTCTCAAAACAATTTTAATGATCCCATCTCAAACAGGAAGACATAAAGCCTTCTCCACCTGCAGTGCCCATATCACCATCGTTTCAATTTTCTTTGGCACGTTAATATTTCTGTACATTTTTCCAAGCAAGGGGAGATCTCTTGCTTGGAACAAACTTCTTTCTATTGTGTACACTATTGTGACTCCATTAATGAACCCTGTTATATACTGCCTACGGAATAAAGACATTAAGGATGCTTTTGAAAAGTTAACTCACAATTTGAAACATAAATATTTTTGAAGTTGTGGTAATACAGTAGAGGTATTGTAAAGAGTAAGAGCGAAGCTAGAATAAATGGCATATGTGAAGAGTAGTAGTAGTAGTAGTAATAGCAACAGGGCCGGCCTTAGGTTTCACAGTGCCCTGAGCGAAACCTGATTTTTGTGCCCCCCTTCATCCTCTTCCCACGTGCATATACACACACACACGCAATCACACACACAGGCCCATATGCAATTCACCTTTTCTCCTGAGATATCACCTAGTACAGTGGTTCCCAACCTTTTTGATGTTGTGACACATCACGCCACATGCTCAGATCTCTGTGTCACATATGTATAATAGAAAAAATACTATTAATAACCACGAATGGATGGAAAGAGTGCATTATCCTGAATACATTTAAAATGAAGGCTAAAACCTTTTAGGAATCGTAATAAAAACAATCAGTGGGAGAGTTAGCCGCCTCCCCCCCATTTAGAATGAAAACACAGCACCGACAGATTGCACCACAAGTTATAGCCGCAGTGCGCCCCCCCCCCCCCCAAACTCAGTATAGGTAGGTCGCCAGGTATAGGTGCTTCCAGTATAGGATCTCATGTCGAGGTGCCCTCAATATAGGTTGCCAAGCATAGGTGCCCCCAGTATAGGAAGTCAGGTGAAGTTCTCCATCCCCTCATAGGTAGCCAGGCGTAGGTGCCTCCAGCATAGGTAGCCAGGTGTTGATGCCCTCAGTATAGGTAGCCAGCTATAGGTACCCTCAGTATAAGAAATCAGGTGTGGGTGCCCTCAGTATAGGCAACCAGCTATAGGCGCCCCCTTGGAAGCTGGCGCCCTGAGCGACCGCTCCGGTCGCTCATATCAAAGGCCGGCTATGAATAGCAATAGCAGCAGCAGCAGCAGCAGTAGTAGCAGCAGCAGCAGTAGTAGTAGCAGCCAGGGCTGCAGCTATAAGAGGCAACGGGCGGGGATCACTCACCTCTTCCTCGTTCCAGCATGCGCTCCACTGACGTCACTTCCTGCGGCATAGCAGGAAGTGACGTCAGTGGAGCGCAGGCTGGAACGAGGAAGAGGTGAGTGATCCCCGCCTGTTGCCTCTTACAATAGCTGCAGCGAGCGACGTAACTTTTTAAAGCTGGAGGGGAGCGGAGGACGGGGGACCCAGGCGAGGGAGGGGGGGGTCCGACCCCCCTCCCCGCCACTAGGCCCAATACCCCCTTCCTGTCCGCTATCCTCTCCAGCTCGGGCGGCCCCTCACGCCCACGGCTTGGGGGGGGGGGGCGCGACGATTTCTTTAAAGCTTGCCTCAGGTGGCAAAAAGTCTAGGGCCGGGCCTGGTAGCAGCAGCAGTAGTAGCAGCAGCAGCAGCACCAGCAGCAGCATCAGCAGCAGCAGTAGTAGTATCACCAGCAGCAGCAGTAATAGCAGCAGCAGCAACAGCAGCAGTAGTAGCAGTAGTTCCTTAGGCCAATTGCTATTTTTCAAAAGGGGTTCATATAAATTAGATGTTGTATAAACAAAGCAATCATTTTACATTGAAAATGTATGTATTGTTATAGATGCAGGATGCTCATTATGTATTCTTTGATAACCCCTAGGGATACTAGAAGAATGGATCTTTCTGAACAGTTATGAGTTAACACAACTTGGATTACTCAGTTTTGACCAGAGTCAAATGTGCCTTCTTAAAACAGAAGCTATGTGCAATAATTCAGCTTTAGCGTGACACTGAAGTAAAAAACAAAAACAAAACAAAAACAAAACAAAATGTAGGATATAATGAATTGTACGTGTAGTGTGGATGTTTAATAGAACATTAGTAACAAAGAAAAGAGTCTCATACTTTTATTTTTAAGGTGTATAGCTTTTTTTTATGTATATAACATTGCATCATCCTGTCATATTCGCAGTTTACAAACCACGCTCCACATTTTTAACCATAAAAGAGGGCAGAGCTAATGACCCTTTGAACTCCCTGCAGTAAAACTTAATCTCAAGCTGTCTCTCACTGTTTCTTTGATGTATAAGTGCTTCAGAAAACAGGACTGTCTCCTATCCAAGTTGGATTGAAGAGCTCAAGGAAGCTCTTTTGCATAGATAACAATTAACATTTCTTAACTGTTCCTGTACTGAAAACAATATGAGACTCTTTTCTTTGCAACTAATGTTTTATTTCTTAGCTATACTACACATACAATTCATAATCTCATAAGTTTATTTTTGCTTCAGGTTTGCTTTAAAGTGAACCTCCAGACTAAAAATCGACTCAGCAGCACTGACAAGACCTGGTGTATCTTTAACAGTTTCACAGCATCAGAACTTTATTTCTCTTATACAAGCCTCATTTTTAGCTGCACAGAAGAAAACTGCCCAGGCTTTTTTCCCCTGATGCTGTACAAAGCATGATGGGATTTCTGATGTCGTTGTTCTCGTTCTGCTGTTTTAGTGCAATTTTTTTTTTTTACATTAAGAATTTGACATTTGAAGCCTAGAGTATGCAGCTGGGAGGGGTGATCAGGACAAAGGACAGTTGGAACTGTGTCTTATGCTCCTTGTCACCTCCTTTCAACCAAAAAGATGGCTGCCCCCGTGACAAAGATGGCAGCCCCCATGAATCACAAACATTTGCCTGATCTTTTAAAACCGGGTGGGTTAAAAATTATATTACCCATCTATTGTAATTAACATAACTAATGTAACTTAATGACAGTATGTTTGTATAGGCTGAAGTTCCCCTTTAAGTGAGCAATAAAAGTCTTCCATGATGCACTACTCTTGAATATGAACATCCTCGCACTCACTGAGACGTGGCTCACCCCCTCTGACTCCGCCTCAGAGGCTGCCCTCTCCTACGGGGGGCTTCACCTCAGTCACACCCCCAGACCAGACAACAGGACCAGGGGAGGGATGGGTATGCTCCTCTCCCCATCCTGCACATTCCGTGTCCTCACCCCACCTCCCTCCCTACAATTCACATCATTCGAGGCCCACACTATCTACCTCTACAATCCCCTCCCAGCTATTGTTGCGGTCTTATACCACCCTCCGGGCTCCACACCACAATTTCTCGACAATCGTGCCTCCTGGCTCCCTCACATCCTCTCCTCTGACCTTCCCATCATCATCCTCGGGGATTTCAATATTCCCATTGATGAACCCAACAACTCTGTCATGACCTGGGCTAATCTCCATAGTCAACTCCCTTGGCTTAGTACAACACACCAACACCCTCACCCACTCTGCAGGTCACACTCTCAACCTTAAATGCACTAAATCCACCATCATTACAGACCTTGACATCACACCCTTTCCACCCTCAGACCATCACCTTCCCACCTTCAACCTCCTCACAAAAAGGCACCTCCAAACTACCCACCCACACACCTGGCCGATGGCAGCGAGACCTACGCAAGCTCAACCCTAGTGTCCTTGCTGGCCCCCTCCATGCCCTCTCCTCCACTCTCCACACTCTAACCTGTCCTAATCTTGCTGCAGATCAGTATCGGCAAACTCTCTCATCAGCCCTAGAGAAAGCTGCTCCACCAATATTCCGCCGCCACCGCCCCCCTAAACCCCAGCCCTGGCGCACTACCCATACTTACAACCTCCAGAGGGTAACACGCGCCACTGAATGGAAATGGAGGAAAACTCAACTTAACCAGGATTTCCCACAGTACAAGGCTAACTTGCTGCAGTTCCACGCTGCCCTTGCTGATGCGAAGCAGAAATACTTTACCAAGCTCTTCAGAGCACAGGCGTCCAACCTCCGGCATCTTTTTGCCACTTTCAACTCCCCGCTTAACCCCCCCACACACACACACACCCTCCGTTTCCTCCCTCTCTACCACTGACTTAGCCACCCACTTCACCAACAAAATTGTCTCCATCCATCAGGAAATATCCAATCTTCAATCTTCACCTCCCACCCCCTCCCATCCAGCTCATCCTCCACCCTATCCTCCCCTCACCTCCTTCACTCCTACTACCATTGAGGAAGTCAACCACCTTCTGCAGACTTCCCATACCACAACCTTCCCCTTGACCTCATCCTTTCTGATTTACTCCATCCTCACTTCATGGATTTGGCCCCAGTCCTCACTACCCTGTTTAAGCCTTCCCTATCCACAGGCATCTTCCCCTCAGACTTCAAGCACGGCACTGTACTACCCCTGCTTAAGAAACCCTCCCTCGACCCCACACAACCCTCCAACTACCGCCCTATCTCCCTCCTCCCCTTTGCCTCCAATCTCCTTGAGCGCCTGGTTCACAAATACCTGACCCAGTACCTCACTGCCAACTCACTGCTAGACCCACTGCAATCTGGATTTCGGCCTTCCCACTCAACCAAAACAGCTCTCACCGAAGTGGTCAATGAACTTGCCTTAGCGAAAACTGAAGGTAAATACTCCATTCTCCTCCTCCTTGACCTTTCAGCAGCTTTTGACACAGTAGACGATCCCCTACTCCTCCAATCCCTCCAGTCCATGGACATTCACGATCTCGCCCTGACCTTGCTTTCATCCTACCTCTCCAACCGCTCCTTCACAACTTTCTTCGATGAGTCCTTGTCCACCCCCAACTACCTCTCGGTGGTAGTCCCCCAAGGCTCGGTCCTTGGCCCCCTACTGTTCACCCTATACACATCCTCCATTGGCAAGGTTATCTCCTCCATGGGTTTTAACTATCATCTGTATGCAGATGACACCCAGATCTACCTCCACACCCCTGACATATCCACCACTACCATGGACAAGGTCTCCTCCTGCCTATCAGCCATCTCCTCCTCGATGTTCGCTAGGTTCCTGAAACTAGAAAAATCTAGAAAAAACGGAATTTATGATCTTCCCACCCCAGCCATCCCAAATCCACCAAGATGTGCATGTCACTGTTAAACTCCCTGGTGGTGCATTTGTGTCTGGAATTATGAGTCAAAAGCGGTACATTTTTTTCTAGAATTTTCGGCCTCCAATTCTAAAGTCATAATTTACCAAAATATGACAGAATAAAAGCCTGGTAGACAATCTGCATATAAATAAAAGACTACAACGCAAATTTTGTGAATTAATTACATTTATGAAAACACTTAAAAATGTTGAAACTGTACAAATAAGAGAGTAGTCAAAATCAGGGCAGAGATCTGTGCAGGCGGCAGGCAGAAAGTAGTCAAAATCAGGGCAAAAATTGGTAACAGTATGGCAGAAGTGCTTATCTCAGAAGCAGTTGGGAACCAAATGGCTATATTGTTACTATCCTGTGCTTTCAAATAAGCTTTTCTGCCATCTCTGCCATGGCAGTCAGGTGACACAGGGGAGAGATCAAATTACAACTTGTGATTAGAGACAAATGAGGCTAAACTCTCTCTATATATATACACATGTACAGGATCTTCTCAAAAAATTAGCATATTGTGATAAAGTTCATTATTTTTTGTAAAGTACTAATAAACATTAGACTTTCATATATTTTATATTCAAATACACACAACTGAAGTAGTTCAAGCTTTTTATTGTTTTAATATTGATGATTTTGGCATACAGCTCATGAAAACCCAAAATTCCTATCTCAAAAAATTAGCATATTTCATCCGACCAATAAAAGAAAAGTGTTTTTAAAACAAAAAAAGTCAACCTTCAAATAATTATGTTCAGTTATGCACTCAATAGTTGGTCGGGAATCCTTTTGCAGAAATGACTGCTTCAATGCGGCGTGGCATGGAGGCAATCAGCCTGTGGCACTGATCAGGTGTTATGGAGGCCCAGGATGCTTCAATAGTGGCCTTAAGCTCATCCAGAGTGTTGGGTCTTGCGTCTCTCAACTTTCTCTTCACAATATCCCCCAGATTCTCTATGGGGTTCAGGTCAGGAGAGTTGGCAGGCCAATTGAGCACAGTAATACCATGGTCAGTAAACCATTTACCAGTGGTTTTGGCACTGTGAGCAGGTGCCAGGTCATGCTGAAAAATGAAATCTTCATCTCCATAATGCTTTTCAGCAGATGGAAGCATGAACCCACTTTTGAACCAGAAACAGCGGCAGAAGCGCCTGACCTGGGCTACAGAGAAGCAGCACTGGACTGTTGCTCAGTGGTCCAAAGTACTTTTTTCGGATGAAAGCAACTTTTACATGTCATTCGGAAATCAAGGTGCCAGAGTCTGGAGGAAGACTGGGGAGAGGGAAATGCCAAAATGCCTGAAGTCCAGTGTCAAGTACCCACAGTCAGTGATGGTCTGAGGTGCCATGTCAGTTGCTGGTGTTGGTCCACTGTGTTTTATCAAGGGCAGGGTCAATGCAGCTAACTATCAGGAGATTTTGGAGCACTTCATGCTT
Organism: Hyperolius riggenbachi; assembly: GCF_040937935.1. Classification (NCBI taxonomy): domain Eukaryota; kingdom Metazoa; phylum Chordata; class Amphibia; order Anura; family Hyperoliidae; genus Hyperolius; species Hyperolius riggenbachi. The sequence goes on from NC_090648.1 coordinate 21,096,406, forward strand.
CCATCTGCTGAAAAGCTTTATGGAGATGAAGATTTCATTTTTCAGCACGACCTGGCAACTGCTCGCAGTGCCAAAACCACTGGTAAATGGTTTAGTGACCATGGTATTCAATATTAAAACAATAAAAGGCTTGAACTACTTCGGTTGTGTGTATTTGAATCTAAAATATATGAAAGTCTAATGTTTATCAGTACATTACAGAAAATAATGAACTTTATCACAATATGCTAATTTTTTTAGAAGATCCTGTACATAAATACACGTACATACATACATACACGTACATACATACACATACATACATACACGTACGTACGTACGTACATACATACATGTACACGCATACATACATACATACATACATACATGTACATGCATACATGTACATACGTACATGTATGTATACATGCATGTATGAACATGCATGTATGTACATGTATGTATACACGCATGTACATTTATGCTTGTGCAAGCACATGGGTGTATATATATACACACACACAGACACACACAGTGTATATACACAGAGGGTGATTTAGCTTTTTCCTTTACATTACGTTCGGACCTGAACATCTTCAGGTCCACTTTAAAGATTAGCCCCGCCCCCGCTGCGTGACGTCACGATACCCTGCCGCCGCACACTGATTGGCCGCCGGGTCCCCGGAAGAATAGAGGGGACTTGGGGATCCCGGCGGCCGAAAACATTAGAAAAAAGGTTAGGGGGGAGAAACCTGGGTTCCGCTGGCAGAGCTGATAGCGAGCGGGACCCAGGTAAATAAAGCAGGAGGCAGATTCTTCACAGCCCGACCTGAGCATGGGCTTACCGCTGTGCACATAGAAATCACAGCCCGTGCTCAGGTCGTGCTTACCGCCAGGGAGGCTACCCACACTACCATTCGTCCTACCTCTCAAGCCCGGTGTCTGGGTGTCACCCTGGACTCCGCACGCTCCTTCACTCCTCACATTCAAAACCTCACAAAGTCCTGCAACTTCCACCTCCATAAAACCTGCAAGATCTGCCCTTTCCTGACCTCTGCCACCACCAAACTCCTCATCCATGCCCTCATAATTTTCCGCCTTGACTACTGCAATGCGATCGGGCAGCATGGAGGATTAGCATGTAAACAACATACCTCACCTCGTTCCAGCGGGATCAGCCTCCCCTCCGTGCATTACCGCTGCCTGTGTCATTATGCCGAATGGATTGGGTCCCGGCTTGATGTCGTCATCAAGCCGGGACTTGGTCCATTCGACATAATGACACAGGCAGTGGTAATGCACGGAGGGGACACTGATCGCGCTGGAATGAGGCAAGGTGAGCTGTTTACATGCTAATCCTCCATGCTGCTTGCTCGATCGCAGCATGGAGGTGAGGGTAGGTGGGGCATAATGGCTATCTAAGGGGGAGTGGGGGCAGCATCATTACACACCTGGCCATCTATGGGGAGGTGGGCAAAGGGGCACACTCGGCTGTCTATGGGGGCAAAGGGGCTCACCTGGCTATATATGGGGGGGGCAATGACAAAGGGACACATCTAATTATCTATGGGAAGGGGGGAGAATACAGCGGCACACCTGGAGATCTATGGGGGGGTCAAGGAGGCACATATATATCTTTTATACTGGGGAGGGGCCGATAAGGGGCACATCTGGCTATACTGGGGGGATAAAGGGGGGCACCTCGCTATCCATGGGGGGAGGTGAAATAGAGGGTACATCTGATTACCTATTGGAGGGGAAGAACAAAGGGGAAACCTGGTTATCAATGGGGGTAGGGGGACAAAGGGGCGAATCTGGCTAATAAAGGGTCACATCTGGGATTTTTATGGTGGAGGGGCTAATAAGGGGCACATCTGGCTATTTATAATGGGGGAAGATAAAGGGGCACACCTGGCTATCTATGGGTGGGGGGGAATAAAGGGGCACACCTGGCTCTCTATGGGTGTGGGGGGGGGGGAATAAAGGGGCACACCTGGCTATCTATGGGGGTGGAGGGTAATAAAGGGGCACATCTTGCTAACTACGGGGGTGGGAGCTTATAAATGGACTTAGCAGTTTAGATATGTATGCCGTGAGAGTATATTACTGTTATTTTGGCGAATACGGCTTGTAATTGCTAGTAAAGTACAAAGCAAAAAAAAATGAAAAAATATACCTTTATTTACAAATATTATATTGTCGCCATACATTGTACTAGGCAGGTAATTTAAATGTTGAAATAAACAGGACATATGGACTAATAAAATATGTGGGCTTGATCTACAGTAATACTTTTTATTTTTGAACGGTAATGCCTGAAAACTGAGAAATAATGACTTTTTTCATTTTTTTTTCTCCTTATTCCCTTTAAAATGCATTCAAAGTAAAATAATACTTAGCAAAAAGTACCACCCAGAGAAAGCCTAATTGGTGGCAAAAAAACAAGGTATAATTAATGTATTTGTGATAAGTACTGCTAAAGTTATTGGCTAATGAATGGGAGACCTGTGAAATGTAGAAAATTGCTTGGAATTTTTAGGGGGAAAACCCCAGGGTAGGGAACTAGTTAAAAAAGGAAAAAGCTGACAAATCTATCCAAACCCTCATAGACCATGATGGTAGGCCGCTAATCAGCACTAACAATATCGGTATGGCATCCACTGACTATTTTTTTTTTTTTTTTTTTTTTAAACTCAGCACACAAACCCAAATACATGAGTGATCAGTTACATGGGGCATTGGCAATTTCTTTTCATGCCGTACCTCTAAACTGACATGTGTGATCATCATAGTTTATTCATCGTAGATTATTCATCGTAGATTAGTAAGTGCTAGATAGGCATATCTGTGACTTTCTTCCCCATTAAACTCTTATTCCTCACTATTACATGGCTGTTACTGAGACAGTTATCCATTTATCCTTCATATACCTTTACCCCATCCACATCCTACATATATTCCTCTCATCTCTCCAACCTCTCTCTTTAAAGGGTATCCAAATCCTACAGATTCATCCAACAAACATAAACGCCCCAGACGGGCCCATCACAGTCATCCCATCAACCACTCCTTCCCAGGTGTCTACCATCACATTCCAATACCCACCAGCCCTGCCCCAACCACCCAAACAGCCCTCGCCCGCCACTCCCAACTCTCAGCTCACCAACTCTCAGCTCAGGCCCTCTCCAAGGTAGACCTAATTGAGATTAGCTATAAGACTTCTCCATATTTCTTCTACTCTAGCCACTTTTCCCAGATCCTTGTTCTTACACAATTCATCCATCCTAACAAGCCATTCTCCTATATCTAACCTAGCCGGATTCTTCCAGTTATTAGTTATAATACTTTTGGCAACTATCGTGCCATATTCTTTAATTAGAGCGCATCCAGGGCTTTCTTTTTTTGCTGTGTAACTAAGGATTGCTTCCTTCGGTGTAAGATCAAATTTTTCTTTTAGCAATCTCTCAGCCAGCAGGATAATATCCTCCCAGAATTTTCTAACTATCGGGCACTGCCACCACATGTGAAGAGTACCTCCGTCCCCCTGTCCACACCTCCAGCACATCACCCTGCGGTTTGCAAACTTACCGACACGGAGTGGTGTAATGTACCATCTACCAATTGTTTTAAATTGTATCAATTGTAACCTTGGATCTTGGATTTTAAAAGTGTTTACCCATATTTGTGGCCATAACCCTTCCAGACTGGACCCCAGCTCAGTTTCCCATTTCCTGCAATATGCAGGAAAATCCTGGTCATATTCTGCCGCGCAAATAATTGAGTATAGGTTAGAAATTGATTTATTCATTTTTTTCCCCAGGTAAAAATGTTTCTCAAATATATTCAGATCCCTCATCTGAACAAACCGCGAAGAAAATGTATAAAAGAAACTATGTATCTGGAAGGAACCCCATGAACTAATCTGGTCATTACATTCCAAGATCGGTCCAATTCCCAGAGTGGGGTTTCCTCCAATATTAACAAGACGTGTTTCGCGGCTTATATTGTGTTTACCAAACCAGGGTGGGTCAAGACCTGTGGAGAAGTCTGGATTATCTCGTAAAGTTGTTAAGGGGGAAAATCCTGTTTTTTTTTGCCATTTTTTAGTTATCCAAAGCAGTGATTTCAGAGTTGGTTTAATCAGCGGATGGGACGATAAATTATATACTTTGTTAATATTTTTAATGATCCAAGTAAAAACAAGATCAAAATCTGATTCCTCCTCCTCTAACCGTGGCCATATCCTATTCTCTACAACAGTAGTGGTCTCTATTTTCCATTCCAGGATCCTTGTCAGATGTACACTTTTATGATAGTTGTATAAATTTGGAGCGGCAAGTCCGCCCTGATCTTTTCTTTTCATAAGTAGTTTATAATTTATTCTATGCTTAGCATTGCTCCAAATAAAATTCTGGAATATCTTGTGCCAGTTCTGGAACCATATATTATGGACTAATAAAATATGTGGGCTTGATCTACAGTAATACTTTTTATTTTTGAACGGTAATGCCTGAAAACTGAGAAATAATGACTTTTTTCATTTTTTTTTCTCCTTATTCCCTTTAAAATGCATTCAAAGTAAAATAATACTTAGCAAAAAGTACCACCCAGAGAAAGCCTAATTGGTGGCAAAAAAACAAGGTATAATTAATGTATTTGTGATAAGTACTGCTAAAGTTATTGGCTAATGAATGGGAGACCTGTGAAATGTAGAAAATTGCTTGGAATTTTTAGGGGGAAAACCCCAGGGTAGGGAACTGGTTAAAAAAGGAAAAAGCTGACAAATCTATCCAAACCCTCATAGACCATGATAGTAGGCCGCTAATCAGCACTAACAATATCGGTATGGCATCCACTGACTATTACACACACTTGTACAACCTAAAAGCAGACAGCTCTATTCAGAGGAAAGACAGGAATTTATTTAAAAGTGCCCATTTTCCAAACTTAACCTTTTACTAAGGGACTCCATAGTGGCCCCAATTAGTGAAGGTGACATGTTAGCAGCCATCAAAGAGCTGAAAAAAAAAAAAAAGCCCAGGACCTGATGGCTACACTGCCAGATTTTATAAGGCATTTAAGGACCAGCCAATCTCATCTATTTTTACACTGGTTAATTATAAAGATTGTATCCAACCCTTCTCAAATAAAACAAATGAGGCATTGATTTCAGTTATTGCTAATGGGGGGGGGGGGGGTCAGTTGAGCACGGACTGGAGCAAGTTTCGGCCTGTTTCTATTATAAATATTGACACCAAAATTTACTCTAAAATCTTGTTGAAAAGGCTGGTTATAGCCTCTGTAGCTCTACTGGGCCATCAGCAAATCGATTTCCATAGAAATAAACAGTTATAAGTTAACATATATACGGCAGTCAATGTTATATACACTGTTTAAAAACTGCAGTAAGGAGGCAGTACTTATTACCCTTGACACCGAAAAGGTATTCGACTGACTGAACAGAAAATGTATCTTCTCGGTGATGGACAGATTCAGTATTGGACCAAAATTTGTTGATTAAGGCTGTAAAAGCTTCCCTTCCCAGTTTTCTCGGTCACAAATGGAGTGAGGCAGGGATGTCCAATGTCACCATATATTTTCATTGTAGCGCTGTTGGAACCCTTTCTGCAGTCTGTATTTTTGAAAAAAAAATGTTCCTTTTGTTCATACTGTCCTCCTTAATATACACTACAAATATGGTGTTTCTAGCTTGTATATGGGCTTTGCTATTAACTGCTAAATTCGGCGGCCAGTGACTTTAATGTAAAAAATGCCAACGCACATTTTTTACAAAAAAATGTTGCGTTAAATGTGAACAGCGAACAACAGCCCAAGTTCGCCAGGATCTGTCCACCAGAAAACTTTTTGGGCCATCTCTAGTAGACATGTACTTTCACATTAAATTCAATCAATTATTTTTCTATGGATTTATCCCATCTCACTTTTATCCTCTCTGCAAGTTAAATCAGTTTTGAATTATACATGAACATTATACACTAGGTCACCTGCTTGTATTTTATTCTGCACCCATTTTGGCCATCATTCTACAAATACAAATGGCTGGTTCATATATTAGCTGGTTGTTAGTTAAACTTGTTTAATTAATATTATGTATATATTTTCCTTTGCTGAATTGGTCACTTGTTAGTTTTCTGCTTTTGAGTTGTAAGTTGTAGTGTGTCATCCCCACAATATGTGTGTTTGTGCACTTTTATGTATACATGTGTTTTAAGCATAGCAGCTTGCCTAAAATTACATCATTTTATGTACTAGATAGTGGTGATGAAAAGGCTGCTGATTGTTGTCTACAATAACAAGAAAAGTCTCCTTCTACTTCGTTGTGTCAGTGACAAGCATTATTTAGGTTGAAAATTGTACAATATGATTACAGATAGCAACTCTCGGGATGATATCAAAAGTATTTAGTGATCATAAATTGTATAAAAATACTGCAACGTCCCTTCTCCCTTAAAAACCCAATTGGCAGATATTTCCATCTTCCACTTAGGCAATGATAAGTGCAATTCCGTGTACATCCCACTGTCTTGACAGCACTCACCATCACCACAAAGGTAATGACCCACCTCATCGGGCTAACAATGTTATGCGCTTGTGCCATGACGTCCCATGGATTAACACTTACCTGTGCCTCACTGTTAGGCATTATATCAAATAGACCACTTTTGTGTTCTGGATCTGTGGCTGCATAAGGATTACAGAGGGGATATCAACCTTCTCCAACAACTGGCAATAATGCCATGCCCATATACAGTATGTATTATGCTCAGAAACATATAGGCTTCCTCAGTGTGATTCACTGTGGATTAATCCAGAGATACACACATGTTAGTGGGCATAATGGGGTGTGGCATTGCTGTCAGTTGTTGAAGAACATTTATATCCCCCTTGTTTGTGCAAAAACATTTTTTTTTTTACAATATGGGGAAACAAATCATCACATTTGTTCATCATTAGTTTATTTAAGGGATCTGCAGACTGTAGGACATCACTGTATTTTTTTGCATTTTGGTGGTAATCTTTCCCAGAGATAGAGCCAACCAATCATTTAGTTGCTGTTGGCAAGCCATAATTGACCTGGCTTACCCTTGACCTTCTAATGATCCTTACCCTGGATCCTGACCTTGGCCTACATTTGGACCTTGCTAGTTTGCTTGCTCTGCTGACCTTGGCTACATCTGTTACCCTGCCCTTAAACTTCAGCCAATCATGACATTTTCTCAGCTAGACAATAGGCCTGTTCTTTCTGCAATTAGTAAGACAATTCCAGGGGCCATAGACAGTAATCTGTCACCCACTAGGAGAGTGGACCCATCACCTAGTGTGGAGCTTTGACGGTGACCAATAGCCACATTCCACGCTTTGGATGAACTCAGACCTACAACTAGCACCAACGTCAACAGTATACCAGTTTGTAACCATCACTTATTGGCTCCATTAAATTTCATTATTGCCTTGGCCCTTTACAATGTAGGACCTAATGCATGGGTGTATTACTTGTTATTACATGCTACATACTTGGTATAGCAGATGATACAACCATTGTTACATTGTTAGTAATTAAATTTCCCAGTGTTTGGATAAAAATAAACGTTATGTTGTTGTTTGCCTATTAAGGTCACACAACACATTTTCAAACAATTCCCAGTAGACCAATTAGTACAAAACAATGTCTTTTGCCAACATATAAATTCATGTTGATAAGTAAGGTAGCCAAGATGATCACTGCATCTAGACTGGACTTCTGTAAGTACTACTGCAAATAGCTTTAAATGTCTGTCATACATTTATTCACGATGGGCTGGGTGGTTTTCTGTGTACCACACCTGGGTCCATATGTAATTAACGTTTTCTCTTAGGTGATATTTTCAAAATTGTCATTGAAATGCCATAAATACAGCCAGCAAACAAAAAAAAAATACTCAAACTCATTTTGATAGTATCTTTTCACCTACTTCTTGCAAAGTCCTGAAAAGTTATTCTAAATCAAATATGAAAAAAAAAAATCTCCTAGGAGATGCATGAGAAAAAGTTACCTAATTGAATATGGGCCTTGCTGTCTTGTTTGATTTTCTTCAGGAGCAAAAGGTCAGTTAACATGAAGTGGAAATAGTCAATAAGAACAATGAGTGTGCCCATAGAAATGATGCTAAAGATAAACAATCTATAGAGAAATGACTAAATGTTCCAGGTTGTTATTATTAATTTTAAAAATCTGAGTTTGAAGAATAAATGATCTTATGACTTTCAACTCCCACTGTTTCAATTCCATTCAGCTCCCACACAGTATAGCGTATCCCACAAAAGGAAGTACAGTACTTTTTATGAATAGTGTTGTTCATGAGACAACGCTGAAGATATAACTTGTCAGGCTTGTGTGGTCAATATCCACAGTTCAGGCCGTATGCCCATGTGACTGACATAGAAGCCGGTCCGTAACACCTGTGCAAACTCCTACCTAATACAATACTACAATACACCCTGCATGCAGATGTAGCATACAGTTACAGTCTGATAGGCAGCCGATTCAACCAGACAAGCCTGATAAGTTTAGCAAGGCAGTATTGGGTACAACGGATGTATACAGCATATACTATATATATGTATATATATGCAAGACAGTCACCTGAGGCCTAGTAGAGAAGGCTATCCAGACGAATGGATCAAGTATCAGAAGAGCCAGGAGCTCCAAGCAACAGTTAGAGAGTCCAAGATAGGATCTTCCACGGATAGCGTAGTCAAAGACAAGGTGAAGTAAGTCCAGGCAGTGTTCATGCAAATCCGTGTCCAAGCAGGGGTCAATCCAGGTGGCAAGGCAAAGCGTAGTCAAGGTACAAGGCAAGGTTGGCAACAGGAATCCAGCAGAGTATAAGCGTGGTCAATACAAGGCAGCAGGGCCGGGCCGAGGCATAGGCTGGAGAGGCTCCAGCCTCAGGGCGCAGTGTAGGAGGGGGCGCACAATTCATTCAGCTGTCATTCCTAATTGTGTTTTAAGCAGAAAGAAATAAGAAAAAGGGATACATGACAGTGACTGCAAGCCAGATAACTAGATATTAAAGTGTTGGGGAGGTTGTGGGCCCTGTGGCACCTCTTAGTCTAATAGCAATCAGTGTGTGACGGCTGGGGTGGCAGGGATGGAGGGGCGCACTTTGGTGTCTCAGCCTTGGGTGCTGGAGGACCTTGTCCCGCCTCTGCAAGGCAGTGGTCGGCAACAGGAATCAAGCAGAGGTTAAGCGTGGTCAAAATACAAGGCAAAAGTCGGCAAAAGGAAAAAATAGTATACAGTGAACGCTACCCAGCAACAAGCCAAAGCTAATGCTATCGCAGGCGATGACTGGGGGTGCTCACCAAGTTTAAATACTAGGACTAACCAATCAACAGAAAGCAGAATGGAAAACAAACCAATAGTAATCCAGCCTGTCAGCTGAATCAGCTGACATGCAAGCAGGCATGTCAGAGTTACTGTTTATATCTGCAGAGCGCATTCTGAGAGCACATCCTCCGCCTATCCAATGAAATCTGAGAAGCCTCCTGTGTTCAACTGACCCCAGCAGCTTGCCGAGACCCAGAAGTAGGAGCTGCAGCCCGATTGTTCACATCCCGCCGTTTGCCAGGCACGGTGGCTCTTACATAACTATTTGATACAATGTAATGTAGTCAGTGCACAGCTTGTAAAACACATAGCAATTAATGTCTAAACCACTGGCAACAGTAGTGAGTACAGCCCTAAGTTCCCACCATTATTTTCCAGAAAATTTACTTTTAGCTAAAGTCAGAATTTCAAGAACAGGGAAGAAAAGTGGAAGAGTGGAATTAGGGTGGGGGGCAGTTCAGGAAGGAACATTGCCGCAATCCTGCCTCTTTCTTTCGGCAATTTGACTGAAGCCAAAAGTTAATTTTTAAAGCAGTGATTACGGGGACTGGACAAAAAATTAGAGGCAATGCACAGAAATGGGCACAAATGTATGTGGTTCCAAATTATGGTGCCCATACACGATACAATAAAAACGTTCGATTTTCTCGTTTATTCGATCTAAATGATCAAATCGAATGAAAGTTGAAAATATTTTTCTTTCGATCAAGATCAAGAAATTCGAACGATTATCCCGTTGTTTTGAGAAAAATCTGATCGGACATGCTGGAAAAATCTTTATATTCGATCTAAAGGAATAATCGAACTAAATTATCTAATAAAAATAATGAAAAATTGTACCATGTATGTCCACCATTAGACACACCTCTGTGATTATCTTAGGTAGTTTTACTTCAGATCAGATATACTTTGTGTTTTGTTTTTTTTTCCCAAAGGAAAAAACATGTTCTAATGACATGAACATTGTCTCTTTTTTACAGAATTGTTACTGATATTTTATTTTCAAGAAATTACATTTCTTGTGGTATGCTCTTAAGAACCTCCCTAGCAAGAAAAAAAGGTAGGTAACACTAATTGAAAATAATATTTTATTACATGCTTCACAATTAATCAAACCACTAGGGAGGTTAATATCTGCAGTGTTTAAGATTATGAAATGTATGTGTCTTTTTTCGCAAGTCACAAGTTATTGTAAGGAAATGAGTTTTGTAAATACAGTACCTGTGTTCACTCATTGTTTTGGGTTAATATTTCAGGGTTAATGCAGACTACAAATGTTACCACATTTGTGCTACTAGGCTTTCAGAATCTCCATGGCTGGAAAATTGTCCTACTGCTTCTTCTCCTGGTGATCCACTGTTTGACGCTTTGTGTAAATTTGCAAATCATTTTTTTGGTGGCATGGTCCAAAAGTCTCCAAATACCGATGTACATTTTTCTTTCACACTTATCGATCTCTGACATACTCATGTCTCTAGACATTGTTCCCAATATGCTTCACAATGTTATAAACGATGGAAGTATCATGACATTGTATGAATGTTTGGTTCAACTGTACTTGTTTGGTTTATCTGAAATTGTTGAGTGTCTTTTGCTAACAGTGATGTCCTATGACCGATACCTGGCCATTTGTAAGCCTTTGCATTACCACTCAGTGATGACTTCTAAAAAATGCAGACAATTGGTTACTTTATCTTGGCTTTCTAGCATTTCTACCATAATTTTTGAATCAACATATGTAAGTACACTTTATTTCTGTGGATCTAATATTATCGATCACTTCTTCTGTGATTTTGAACCTCTGATGCAACTTTCATGTTCCAACCTTTTCATGATTAGACTATTAGGCTCTCTGATTGGTTCTCCATTAGTTCTGGTGACCTTCTTGGCTATAAGTGTTTCCTACTTCAATATTCTTACAGTTATAGCAAGAATCCCATCCCAAACAGGAAGACAGAAGGCCTTCTCCACATGTAGCTCCCATATCAGTATTGTATCAATATTTTTTGGCACATTGACCGTTTTGTATGTCTTTCCAAGCAAAGGAAGATCACTGGCTTTGAACAAATTTTTTTCTATTTTCTACACCGTGGTAACTCCACTAATGAACCCTGTCATATACTGCCTAAAAAACAAAGATATTAAGGAAGCATTTGGCAAATTGATTCACAGTTTAAAACATCAATCCTGGTAAAATGGAATAGCTGCAGAAAAAAATAAAATATAATAATTATCTCTAATTAGAGCACTAGGTTTAGGCCCGTTGGAATGAGGTGGCAGTGCCAACTGTGGATTACAGTTTTAACACTCCAAATTTGTGTCTTCTGTATCTAAAAAGGTGGACTAATTTTCAGATACTTATACTCATCTGGTCCACAACTGAGTATGCAAGGTCCATGAAGCATATTAGATGCAATTTTGTTTTTAAGTGTAGACACAATTATACACTCTAAATGCTTCGTCAGCTAAACGTGTTATGTCTCAAAGTTACTTTAACTTCTTACTTCTCAAAGTTACTTCACAAAATTAGTCTCTACCCCAGCTACCATTAAGAAGAAAAGGTTACATATGATTCATAGTTAACATTACATTTTCGAAATTGTGCCTCTACATACTTGCTGGGGTAGTGAGTACCTTTGTGATGTGAGTTTCTAGGTGTCATATGCATAAGTTACGTTTTTCTGTCAAAGCAGTTTTACTGTCAAAGCAAAGCAAATTAGACAGCATATTTGCTCCTCTACTAACCCTCGAAAACAACAGTTTTTGAAAGAATATGTAATTGAACATAGAAGAAAAGAATAGGACAAAAAGCATGTTTCATGGGCCGCACACACTTGTCACTACAGTGCAAAATAAATTATAATAATAGATGTCTGACTAATGTTAGAATTTAAGTATGATATTCTTGAATTCGGAGGCCTCAGTCACTTTACATGACTGGGTTTAGTAAAAGGACTTGCTCTGCAGAGTGTCTCTTTAAGGAGAATTTCTCTTAGAGAGAAATAATGACAGTTCTGATTTTCAGTAGAAGATTCTGCTGGAACTCCCAAGGCTGTAGCAGAGATATCCAGTGCAGAGACCAGACCAGCTGGCGACAAACGACATTAAACAGTGGTCTTAGGGACATGTTACCTCATTACTGGGTACTAGGAGAGGAATCACCATATTTTCCTTTTTCCATCGGAGCAGGTCGCGGATAGGGTCATCCATCACATGTTATTATCAGCCAATTGCATGCGATGGGGACTGGACCTTCCCTCTGGATGATGTCACATTTAACTCTTTAGAGGCTAGTATAAAACAGCCACTGGGCTCCAGAACCACTTCTGACTTCCAACTTTCCCTTCAAGGGCTTGAAAGACAAAAGATGAAAACCGAGAGCCCAATCTAACGTGGTATTTTCAGTAAATCAGGATGTAACGTGTAAAGGAAATATACTCACAAGTGTGGGTCACCATACAGGCGACCACTAAATAGGCAGGTGGGGAGAATTATAACCTGACCCCACTCAGGTCTAAAAAGTCGCTCTCTGCAGATAGAAAAGGATGGGGATACACCCTTCCACCAAGGGTGGACTGGATCAGTAATAAAATGAGGATTTTTTATTCTTTGTTGGCGCCTCTGTTATCCTCGTTTTATTACTAACTTTTCCTTCTACTTCAGACATAACTTCTACTTTCATTCATCTGCTTATATGCTGTATGTAGGTCTAAGTGCAATTAGCATATAGGTACCATAAGAGAAAGCCTGGTCTATTCACAAGGGATAGACCAAGTTTGCATGGAACGCATAAGATTCTACAGACCGATTGCTTTGCTGAGGTAATGAAGATAAGATTACTGCTGAACAAATCTGTATATCTGTTTCCTGAATAAACATCTTAAGCTGTGATGACGTCTAAGCAGTTCTATCTCCTGTGCTGTTGCTGTGATGAGTGTCAAGGTATCACACTTTCTGTGATAGGGTGCCGAACAAAGGTGTAGTGTTGTTGCCCATAGCAACCAACAAATATTTATTACAACTACATTTCCCAAAATCCTAGCATCAGCGGATAAACCATGTGAGGAGCTGAGTCTTCGTAGTTCACAGGGAGTAGGTGTAAGAAATGATGTATGGTAACAGGGAATAATAAGCTCTAGAAGAGTGTGTAGACAGCTACACAGAAGGCAGAGTCTTGGAAAGGGGTTTTGAAGCTGTAGAGTATTGTACCGTGTTAGCCATCAGTAAAAGCAAGACATTTTGAATCAGGATGATACCATTTAGAAGAAAAAGAGTATTCCGCCTTCTTCAGACTAAATTCCTGTTTGCTGACAAGATGTCAGAAAAAGCAGTTTATGTACACTGGACATTAAAAGGAGATGCAGTGTTTTGCAATCATAAATAAAGTTGTTAGATGCCTTAATTACAACATAAAGAGGGTTTCACAAGGATGCTAGCTGATTTATGACAAATAGATAACACCACCTATTTGCTTAAACATCACATGCCACCGACTTTGGGTGATGAGGAGGCAGAGTTGATGTTGTATTTGATGTTGTAATTAAGGCATCGAATGACATTTATGCCGGCCTTTCTTAAAATCTTTTCAGCATACAGGGATTGAGTCTGAAGAAGACTTATCAGCTTAAAGCTTACTCTTTTTCTTCTAAGCCAGTAAATTGGATCATCCTGTTTCAGAAAGGAGTTTTTCAAATCGTAAAGCTGAGTTCAATGGGTAAAATCACCATATTTTACCATAATACAAGACACACCTAGGTTTAGAATGCTAATACCAAGGAAAAAATACATATACTAAACCTGGTGCATCCATGTCCCAGGAGCATCTTGTAGATGTTCTCCCACAATCATTGTTCTCCTGTGTCTTCCTGTGTCCCCTTCTGTCCACCTTGTGCCCCCTTTTGTCCCCCTGTGCCTTCCTTTGCTCCCCTTTGTGTCTCCTTCTGCCCCCCTATGTCCTCCTGTGTGTGTGTGCCTGTGTCCTCCTTTGCCAATGTATGTCCCCTTCTATTTTCATGTGGTCCTCTGGTCCCCCTGTGTGCCCCCTCCTGTCCCCATGTGTATCCCCATGTCCCCTCCTTGTCTTCCGGATCCTTTGCATGTCTCCTTCTCTCCCCGCATGTAAAATCAATTAGCAGAGCTCACCTCACCAGTGGTTCCAGTGGTGAGCACAGACTTCTCCTATCCTGCGCAGTTCCCCCTAGTGACAGCTTCTGCTGATCACTTCATCGGCAGAAGCCGTCACTAGGGGAGCAGTGCTGGAGAATGAGAGGTCAGTGCTCACCGCTGGAATCGCTGGATGAGAGAAGCCATGCTGATGCTAATTGATTTTTATCACAGGAGGGGAGGAGACATCAGGGGGGGCCTGGAGGACCACATAGGGGAGGCAGGCAGTACCCGACGTTGCTGCAGGGCTGAGGTTTGTATTGGTGGGCAATCATAAGTTGAGTACCCCTGTTTTTGGAATATGAGACTCCGGGACTTTTTCTCCACATTTTTGGGGAAGAAAAAGTGCTTCTAATATTCCAAACAACACTATATACAGTATATTGTTCTGCTTTATTACTGTCAAAAATTGCCTTGTTCAGTTTTGGGACTAGCTGGATTTTAAAAGTTAAAAAGTGGCTTAATTAACATTTATAAAAAAAAAAAGACTTAAACGTTTTGTATTAGTGAATAAATATTGAAAATAGAAATATATAAGGTGATCTTCTCATTCTGTCTAAAATATTCAGTAAAAACACCCCATACATACACCATTGACTCTTTGCGTGTTTTTGTTTCATAAACATTCATAAAAATGTCACTGCTGTACAATCGTTCTTTCTGTCCAACTTAAATGAATAAATATTGTAGTTTAAAAAGAATCATCAGCAAAAAATGGTACAGCCACCACATGTTATTGTCGGAGGACAAGAGCCTGTTTCAATCGGATATTAGAAAAAAATAAAGTTTAAAGGATGATGATACCTATGAAGAGTTCTACACTTATTAATAGCTCCTCTTGAAGCGTACATGAAAAAATGGAAATTTGGGTGCTGGGAGTGGGAAATACAGATACTAGAATATTAGTAATATTAGTAATATTGTATTATTGCACAGTATGGATTGTAGACTATCGGTAATGTTATCAATATTCTACTATCACTTTCCATAACCTTACTCTCACACTATCCCTCTGCAATAAAAGCCTGACACTAATCCCCTACCGACTCCTAACATTCCCTTCTCCTATCTTTACCTAACCTACACCTAACCTTGGCCTCCCTAACCTGTGCCTAACACTAACTCCATACTGACTCCTAACACCTACTTCTCCTACCTACACTTAACCTACACCTAACTAGAGATGTTGTGAACATCAAATTTTGGGTTTGCGGACACCGAACTCAAACTTTTGTAAAAGTTAGAGTTCACACGAATTGGTTGAACCATCATAGACTTCAATGGTCAGGCGGACTTTAAAACCTTTCAGGGACTCCTTCTGGCCACAAAAGTGATTGAAAAGTTGTTTCAAGGGGTCCAACACCTGGACTGTGGCATACCGGAGGGGGATCCATGCCAAAAATCCCACCAAAAATTACGGAGTTGGTGCAGTCGGATTTTAATCCCTGAAGGGCCGACATCATAGTACATTCCTACATGTTTTTTTTATTTTTTAACACTAATTTTATTGCGACAAAAGGTATTGCTCACACAAAATGCGGAATCAGTAACAAAAAGTCACAATTCTCAGTAATGCAAAACATCCACTAAGGAAAATATACAAATATTAGCTAGAATTTTTTTGTTTTGTTTCTATTGTTGAAAGAGGTACCAAGATGACACATATTAGAATTCGATACATTATTCAGGATACCTAGTTTTACATTATAAATCCTGGTTTAAGCATAAAAAAATGCTTTCTATATGTATATAGTTCCATAGAGTGATAACTAGCCCTTCCCTTCCAATGATGTACACAGTCTAGGATATGATGTCACAGCATTCTACCCCAGAGCATTCTGGGAGACCAGTTGCTGTTTTTATTCAGTTTAGAATACACACACCAAACAAACATTCCACGGTAATTCACCTTGCCAGCAGTAAAAATGTCACCACCTGCGATAAATATAAGAATATAAATCCTTAAGAATAATGATTTTACAATAAGTAAACTCGGACTAAATCATTCATAAAGTAATACTGTAAAAATAAAGCAGTTTTATGCACCAAGGCACATTCACTAAAGTTCCTCTTCAAGCTTACATCAGAGTCATTTTTAAAAGGAACCCGAGGTGGGGTTCTAAGAATGAAATCTGCAGACAGAGGCTGGGTCTGCTTATATTGCCCAGCCTCTGTTGTAATCTGAATCCCCCGTAAATTCCCCCTGCGCTCTGCTATGCCCCCATAATCTCAGCCGCGCTGTCGACAAGCAACGTGTCACAGCAGGCTGTGTTTACCTAGTTAGTGTCAGTCTCGCCGCTCCCCCCGCCTCCTGCATAGCTCTGATCCCCGCCCGCGTCCCTTCCCTCCCCGCGTCCCTTCCCTTCCCTCCCTTCAATAATTTTCCCACCAGCATAGTAGCTGATTGGCTACTCACAGCCAATATACTAGCCATTCACCTATTAATAACTGATCAGTGAGTAGGAATGTCGTGAACTTGAAGTTCTCGGTTCGTGAATACAAACTTGAACTTGCCGCAACCATTTGCGAATGGGCAAACCTGGCCACAAAAGTGATGGAAACGCTGTTCCAAGGGGCCTAACACCTGGATTGTGGCATGCAGCAGGGTGATCCATGGCAAAAGTCCCACTAAAAATTATGTAGTTGACGCAGAGCTGGAAGGGAGTGCGAGCTAATTGGCTACCATGTGTCTGCTGACTTTGGATTGAGGGGTCAAAGTTTGGCTCCATGATGATGTATAGGGGACAGGTCGAACACGCCATGTATTCGCCTGATGGGGCGGGCACGAACACGCGTTCTTTACTGTGAACTATTTGCTGGTGAATAGTTCGGGCAATCTCTATCAGTTAGTATTGTCTTGGTTACCATATCAGCAAAATTTAACATAGCAGTTGACTACATGCCTGTCAAAGTCGGCACACAATTCAGCTGTTTAGAAAAGGTGTGGTTTTAGTTGAATAAAGTTTGAAGCATAGCATATGTTGCATATCAGAGACATTATAGCCAGAGCCTCTTGTTATACTGTATCAAGACCTGGTCAGTTTAATAATGGCATTTTTTGATGCGTCCCAGAAGTCTTTGTTCCTCAAGCTATAGATTATTGGATTCAAAGATGGCGTCACAATGGCATAGATCATGGCAAAAATTTTGTTGGATGTCAACGACTGGACAGATTTTGGAAGCATGTAGGCAACCATAACTGTTCCATAATATAAGCACACAACAGTCAGATGGGAACTGCAGGTAAAGAAGGCCTTTTTTCTGCCAGAAATTGATGACATCTTTAAAATTGCTATGACAATGAAGATGTATGAAATCATAATGATCAGAAATGGACATATAGCTGCTGGCACCATAAGTACTTTAGCTTCTACCTGCATAAAGGAGATATCTGAGCAAGACAACGCCAATATCGGAGCAAGGTCACAGAAGAAATGGTCAATGGTGTTTAATCCACAGAAGTGTAAACTGCTTACACTTAAACATGAAATGAGGGCATAAACTAGACTTGGTAACCAAGACAGGATAGCTAGTTTCTTGCAAAGTCCATGTCCCGTGATAGAGGTATAATGCAATGGATGACAGATGGCCAAATATCGGTCATAGGCCATCACAGTCAGGAGAAGACATTCTGTGCATTCAGAAATGAGAAAGAATATCCACTGAAGGAGGCATCCAGCAAAGGAAATATTTCCGCCTTCATTTAACACCACGTAAAGCGTGTTTGGTACACAGTCAATACTCAGTGAGAGGTCACATATGGCCAGCTGAGAGAGGAAGAAATACATGGGGCTTTGGAGGCTCTTGCTGTAGGACACCAATGTGATAATCATCACATTGCCACATATCGTCACACAAAAAAGTAAAAGCAACAGAAAAAAGAGTAAATATTTGTAATTGTGTAGATTCTGGAACCCACAAATGAAGACTGTGGTGAGGTTGTTCATTCTGTTCAATAAAAAGTATAGCATTAATTATTTTCAATATTATTTACTCTGTATATCACCAACTCGTTCCATGGTGCTGTACAGATCAAACAGTGGGTTTATTCACTAAGCACCTGTAGACATACCACGTGGGTTGTAAATAATGATGGCCCATATGCAATTAGCATCTTCTCCGGAGAGATTCTTTTTCATCTTCTGTTTAAAATAACTTCCAAGCACTTCAACGGAAAAAAAAGTATCTAAAAGTAAGTGAAAGTGTTATTAAAATAATGTTGAATATTTTCTTGCTTTCTGGTAGCTGAAAATGCATAGTGGATAGAACTCTTGCCTTGCAATGCTCGGTCTCTGGTTTGAATGCCAGGCAGGGAAAAATCTGAGAGGAGTTTCAATGTGCTCCCTGTGTCTGTTGGGGTTTCCTCCAGGCACTCCGGTTTCTTCCCACATCCAAAAAACATACAGGTATGTTAATTGGCTTTCCACTAAATTAGCCCTAGACTATGATGGACATATGACTATGTAGGGATTATAATGTGAGCTCCTATGAGGGTCAGTTAGCAACAAGACTATATATACTCTGTAAAGCACTGTGAAAGATGTCAGCACTGTATAAATACTACAGCATAATATAAATGATAATAATATAGGCCAATATGAGTTATGCTACAGTGCTGCCCATAATTATTCACACCCCTAGCAAATGTTGACTTAAAGTTACTTTTATTCAACCAGCAAGCAATTTTTTGGTTGGAATTGACATAGGTGTCTCCCAAGAGATAATAAGACGATGTGCAAGAAAAAATTCTCAGCTTTTATTTACATTTGAGCAAAAAGCGTCCAGTCCAAAATTATTCATACCCTTCTCAATAACCAATAGAAAAGCCTTTACTGGCTATTACAGCAATCAAACGCTTCCTATAATTGCTGACCAGCTTTTTGCATGTTTCCACAGGTATTTTTGCCCATTCATCTTTAGCAATGAGCTGCCTCCATGGATTTGCAATTGGACTCAGGTCAAGACACTGGACAAAACGTTAATATTGTTGTCTGCTAACCATTTCTTCACCACTTTTGCTGTGTGTTTTGAGTCATTGTCATGCTAAAATGCCCACTGGTGCCCAAGACCAAGTTTCTCTGCAGACTGCCTGATGTTGTCATTAAAAATCCTCATGTACTTCTCTTTTTTCATGGTGGCATTTACTGTGATTAGGTTCCCTGGGTCCATTGACTGAAAAACACTCCCAAAGCATTAGGTTCCCACCACCATGTTTTACAGTGGGGATGGTGTTCTCTGGGTTGAAGGCTTCTCCATTTTTACGCCAAATGGAGGAAACATCATTGTGACCAAATAATTAATTTTTGTTTCATCTTTCCATAACACAGAACACCAGAAGTCTTCTTCTTTGTCCAGATGCACATTTGCAAGGGCCAAGTGAGCTTTTGTGTGCCTTATCTAGAGAAGTGGCTTCCTCCTTGGTCTGCATCTGTGGAACCCAGCAGTGTGCAGTGTCTGTTGAATTGTCTGCTTTGAGACGTTGCCACCAGCAGAGCCCAGATTCACCAGGATGGCCTTTGTGGTGATCCTTGGATTCTTTTTTCACCTCTCTCACTATCCTCTTGGCCAGCACAGGTGTCACTGTTGGCTTCCAACCACGTCCTCTGAGATTTTCCACAGTGCAGAACATATTGTACTTTTTAATAATACTTTGCACTGTAGCCACTGGAACTTGAAAACATTTAGAAATGGCCTTGTAGCCCTCTCTGACTTGTGAGCATCCCCAATGCGCAGCCGCAGGTCCTCACTGAGCTCCTTTGCTTTGTCTTAGCCATGACTGTCCACACACCAACTGCAGAGAGATGCTATTTTCCACCTTGTGAGTCTATTGAAACAGCTTTTCCCAATTAATCAGGGTAATTAGGATGCTTTAGAACAGCTTGGGCTATTTGGAATGGTATAGAACTTTGGATTTTCCCACAGACTGGGACAGTTTGTGAAGGGTATGAATCATTGAACACTTTTTGCTCAAATATAAATTATTTTTCCACAATAATGCCTCTTGTACATCGTCTTATTATCTTTTGGGAGACACCTATGTCATTTAATGTCATTTACCATAAAAAAATTACTTGCTGGTTGAATAAAAATAACTTTAAGTCAAAATTTGCACGGGGTATGAATAATTATGGGCAGCACTGTATGTGCACAAGATTTGCTAGGTTACTTGCGTATATAATTGTAAAACATAGGTACAAATGTGGCACCTCCTACCTCAGAGTCTCACAATACTCTGTGCAAACATGTATTTTTGCAACAAACCAATGCTGCTGCTCTCGCTTTTTTCTAAAGAAACCAGCAGAAAAAGCCACTTAAAGGACGACTAATCTGAGAGGGATATGGAGGCTGCATTTCTATTACCATTTAAACAATACCAGTTGCCTGGCTGTTCTGTTGTAGTGATGTTGCGAACCTCCGATTTTCGGGTCGCGAACCCCGTTCGCGAACCTTCGCGGAAAGTTCGGTTCGCGGAAAAGTTTGCGAACCGCAATAGACTTCAATGGGCAGGCGAACTTTGAAAAATAGAAAAAATTATGCTGGCCACAAAAGTGATGGAAAAGATGTTTCAAGTGGTCTAACACCTGGAGGGGGGCATGGCGGAGTGGGATACATGCCAAAAGTCCCGGGGAAAATTCCGGATTTGACGCAAAGCAGCGTTTTAAGGGCAGAAATCACATTGAATGCTAAATTGCAGGCCTAACGTGCTTTAAAACATCTTGCATGGGTATACATCAATTAGGGAGTGTAATTAGAGTTCTGCTACACACTGACACACCAAACTCACTGTGTAACGCAACGCAAACAGCTGTTTGCGTAGTGACGGCCGTGCTGGACTGGTGCGCAACATGGCCAGAGTGCAGGCCGTGGCGGATTTCCAGGCCATATGGTCGCCGGGCTGTGGTAGCTCAATGACAGAACAACAGTGACTGTCCAGCTGATCAAATTTGGTCTGACCACAATGAAGCAATGACCTTATTATCTTTTGTGTGCCACCCCCACCCGAGACACTCAAATAGCCGGCGGTCATTGCTTTATTGTGATACGCAAGCCCCTTCACCGCGGCAAGGTAATGATCACGAAGGGGGATGGGCACATGTACATGCCTTTTGTTTTTTTGTTGCAGCCGCCCGCAGTGCAGCCAGAAAAATTAGGCAGGCATGTACACGCACCAGAAAAATTACTGTAGCGGCCACTGCTAGCAGCGGCCTTAAAAATTCAGGAATCCGCCTAGAGTCCTGGACCCTGTTGGTGGTGGCGGAGAGGCAAGTGGCCTGCAGGCAGAGATGCTGTGTGTGGGGACTGACTTAGTCTTCGGTCGTGCAGTAGCCCTCCGTGATCCATGCCTTATTCATTTTGATAAAGGTCAGGTACTGAACACTGTCGTGACTTAGGCGACTTCTCTTCTCAGTGACAATGCCTCCAGCTGCACTGAAGGTCCTTTCTGACAGGACGCTTGCGGCAGGGCAAGAGAGAAGTTGGATGGCACATTGGGACAGCTCTGGCCACAGGTCAAGCTTGCGCAACCAGTAGTCCAAGGGTTCATCGTCGCTGCTCGCAGTGTCTACATCCACACTCAAGGCCAGGTAGTCGGCTACCTGCCAGTCCAGGCATTGGTGGAGGGTGGAAGGACTATGGTGAGGCAT
This sequence comes from Hyperolius riggenbachi, assembly GCF_040937935.1. Classification (NCBI taxonomy): domain Eukaryota; kingdom Metazoa; phylum Chordata; class Amphibia; order Anura; family Hyperoliidae; genus Hyperolius; species Hyperolius riggenbachi. Next base: position 21,118,582 of record NC_090648.1, read on the forward strand.
TGGACTAAAGAATGTCCGCATGTCCGACATCACCCTGAGATCGCTGGAGCATCCTGTCCTTGCCTGCGTGGACTTGGGAGGAGGAGGATTACTGGCAGTGGTACCTTGATTGCATTGTGCTGCCACATCACCCTTAAACGCATTGTAAAACATCATTGACAGCTTGTTCTGCAAGTGCTGCATCCTTTCCGCCTTCTGTTGAGTTGGTAACAGGTCCGCCACTTTGTGCCTGTACCGAGGGTCTAGTAGTGTGGCCAGTACAGGTCATTCGCCTTGAGTTTTTTGATATGGGGGTCCCTCAACAGGCTGGACAACATGAAAGAGGCCATCTGCACAAAGCTGGATGCAGACATACGCTCCATCTCCTCTTGCTCTTCCTCAGTGACGGCACGCAACTACTCTTCCTCCTCCCAGCCACGAACAATACCACGGGAACGTGGAGCAGCAGAAGCCCCCTGTGACGGCTGCCACGGTTGTTCTTCTTCCGCCGCCTCTTCCTCCTCCACAGAAACACCTTCCTCATCATCATTATCAGAGTCTGACTCCTCTCCTTCCCCACACGACTCCTCTTCCTCCTCCTCCTCCCCCCATCTGTGCTGCCGAAGGTGTTGAGGAAACATCTGGTTCGGATGAAAATCGCTCCCACGACTCCTCCTGCCATAACTGTTCTCGTTCACGCTCCTCCACAGCTTTATCCACTACTCTACGCACGGCACGCTCCAGAAAGTAAGCGTAGGGGATCAAGTTGCTGATGGTGCCCTCAGCGTGACTCACCAGTTTGGTCACCTCCTCAAAGGGCTCCATGACCCTGCATGCATTTCGCATCAGTGTCCAGTTGTTGGGCCACAACATCCCCATCTTCCCAGATTGTGTCCTTCTACTGTAATGATACAGGTACTGGGTGATGGCTTTCTCCTGGTCTAGCAGGCAAGAGAACATGAGCAGGGTGGAATTCCAGTGAGTCGGGCTATCGCAAATCAGGCGTCTCACTGGCAAGTTGTTTCTACGCTGAATGTCCACAAAGCATGACATTGACAACTTCCTGGCCTGCTTCAGGACGTCCTCTAAGCCTGGGTACTTTGACACAAATCTTTGCACAACCGGATTCAGCACATGTGCCATGCAGGGTACATGTGTCAGCTTTCCCAAATTCAACGCGGAAATGAGGTTGCTGCCGCTGTCACACACCACGTTGCCGATCTCCAGCTTGTGCGGGGTCAGCCATTGCTACACCTGTTTGTTAAGAACAGCCAGGAGAGCTGCTCCAGTGTGACTCTCCGCTTTGAGGCAAGACATGTCTAAGACTGCGTGACACTATCGTACCTGGCATGCAGCATACGCCCTGGGGTGCGGGGGTTGTGTAGCTGGAGAGGAGATTGCGGCACCAGCCAAGGAGGAGGAGGAGGATGACAACAGCGAAGAGGATGTAACAGGCAGAGAGGAGGTGGCAGGAGGCCTGCCTGCAAGCCGTGGAGGTGTGACAAGTCGGTCCGCTGCGCAGCCACGTACTCCCTGCTTGCTGCCATCGGTCACCAGGTTGACCCAATGGGCTGTGTACGTAATGTAGCGGCCCTGCACGTGAGGTGGGTTCACTGAACAATAAAGGTAGTTATATGCAGTGAGGTGGGTTCACTCAACAGTAAAGGTAGTTATATATGCAGTGAGCTGGGTTTACTCAACACAACAGGTAGTTAGATGCAGTGAGCTGGGTTCACTCAACACAACAGGTAGTTATATGCAGTGAGCTGGGTTCACTCAACAGTAAAAGTAGTTATATGCAGTGAGGTGGGTTCACTCAACAGAACAGGTACTGGATATATGCAGTACTGGGTAGTACAATGTGCAGCTCCCTGTCACAGACACACACACAGGTAGTCACTGAATATGCTGGGCTGCTGGCAGTGGCACACACAGTATGAATTAGCAAGCCTGTGTCTGCAACAAAAATGTCAGTTTCACAAAAAAAAAAAAAAAAAGAACAGGATTAGCTCTGAAAAGAGCTGTTGAGGGGTGCTATAAAAGCAATAATAATGAGTCAGGAGCAAGCTAAGCAGCCAAGAACCTAACTAATCTGTCCCTAGGAGAACAATCTGCAGCAGCTCGCCCTAGTCTGCCTAACAGCAGGCAGACGAGTGAGCAGAATGGCCGGCGAGCCTGCCTTATATAAGGGGAGGTGGGGCTCCAGGGCTTAGTGTAGCCTGAATGGCTACAATGTGCCTGCTGACTGTGATGCAGAGGGTCAAAGTTGACCCTCATAGGGCATTATGGGGTGAATCGAACTTCTGCAAAATTTCGCCTGGTCCAGGCGAACGCGAACCACCAAAGTTCGCCTGGAACCGTTCGCCGGCCAACCGTGCACTACATCTCTACTCTGTTGATCCTCTGCCTCTAATATGTTTAACCATAGACCCTGAACAAGCATGCAGATCAGATGGTCTGACTGGATTAGCTGCTTCTTGTTTCAGGTGTGATCCAGATACAACTCCAGCCAAAGAGTATTGCCAGGCAACTGATATTGTTTAAACGAAGATAAATATGGCAGCCTCCATATCAATCTCGGTTCAGGTTCAGGTACAAATTGAAACATATCAAATGACATGTAAATACAAACCAATTGTACTGGTATAGTTATGATTAGTATTGATTATAATGGTTAATTTTGCTGTTTTAATTTTGAGTAATTTTCACAAATATGAACCTTATTGTTATTATTATTTAGCAAGTAATTGTAATGATCAGTGGTGTATCTGATGATCAGAACAAGCTCTATCAGCACAATAGTCAGTATTTTATTCAGAGTGTGATCACACATGTTTGAAGTGCACAATAGAAACAGGAGTACTCCTATGTGATAGCCCTTGATGCCTGATGCTACCACCACACAGAGAATGGTCGTACAAGTGAGGTCGGTAACAGGTTGGTCAGGCAGCGGTACAGAAACGTCAGGCAAAATCATAGTCGTAAAACAGGCCAAGGTTGGCAACAGATCAGATTGGCAAAGAATCAGGAGACTAGATCAGAGTAAGAGTTCAGGCTAGAGTCGGCAACAGATCAGATTGGCAAAGGTACAGAATCGTGAAGCAGAGAATAGTCAGAAGAACAGCCAATAGGTCATACACAATAATAACAATAACAATGATATGTATTTTTCCTGAGCTAAGTGTGAATCCCCAAGGTCCTGCCGGTTCAAACACACACGGATCTGACTAGGTCTGAGAGCTTTCACTGCAAAGTTTCAGCAACAACAGACAACAAGCTACTGAAAGCTCAGCACTTAAATACACACGGATGATCCAAATGACCAGCCCTAGGCGAGCCAACCAATCAGCATTGCAGAAGCAGGGGCCGTGGACAGCTGACCGGCATGTCAGCTGACTTGCCTCCTCAGTGCATAAAGATCAAACCGCCTGTTGCGCGCGCGTGCTAACCTGTGCTGGTGTAAAGGAGAGAGGCCCGGCCTGCCGGAGGGAGCGAGGGGAACTTGCAGCGATGCGGCCGCGTCAGATGCAGAAGCGGTGACGCCGCTTCCCGCAGCAGAGGTAACTACACCATCTCTGACAGTAATCTTGATATTGCATAATTTTCATATTTTGGTAATTATGTTACTGGAATTAACTTAAGTATTTTGTACATATTTTCACATTAATGTAAGGTTTTTTGTCCTCCCCTGGTTCAACTGGTATATGTACAAGTTCAGGACTTTTTTTCTGTTTCTTTGTGGTTGAACTTGATAGACAGATGTCTTTTTTTAACCAAACTAACTGTTAGTTTGTGGAACACACGCTGAGCCAAACCTCTAGACTCCATTGCGACATGCAGACAGCCAACAGCAAACATTGGCTTCCCTAAATCATCATAGTATGGAAGTTACCTGGAAGGAGGGAGGAGGGTGGAGGGAGTTTTAATAGGGTCTATGGGCTACCATTAGGTGACTTTAGCCATTTTCTAAATTTTCCGACGGAATCCGGAATTCCGCGGAATTTTGTACAAATCTGGCAGAATTTTAATAGCGACGGAATTTAACACTTCACGGAATCCGTGAATTTCGGTGGAACGGAATTCTAAATCAATAAATTATTAATACATGCTACACTATTCAATGTTCTGAAAAGCCAATTAGATTTTTTTTTGCCACTCTGGATAGACTTATTTAGAAAAAAAATGGAAATTAAATCACAGTTCTTGGACAAAAAAATGAAGATAAATGTACTTATAGACAAAACTGACAGGTGCAACATTGGTAAAATGACACGCCTATTATTTTTGGATTCCTTTAAAGTGACAATCATTCCATTTCTTGTGACAACAGCAATTCCAAAACTTAAATAGTCATCAAGGCCAACGTAGTATCAACATTAAAGCCACTTCAAGCAGATCATTTTTCATCTTCCACTTAAAATAACTTTTGCACTCTGCAATTGAAAAAAAAGTATCAACAATTAGGTGAAACTGCACCGTTAAAATTATTCAGAGTATTTTCTTACATTATGGTGGCTTAAAAGGCATTTTATTAATAATGTAAAAATATTGCCAAGGAGAAAACTTGGGAGAAAAATGTAATTGAATTGGACATCTTGGCCCATATGCAATTCACTTTTTCACCTATGTTTTCTCCTAGGAGATAATTTTTAATCTTCTGTTTAAAATAACTTTTCAGCACTCTGCAATCTGAAAAAACACTGCCAAAATTATTCTGAGTCTTTTCTTGCTGGCCAGTGGCTTAAAAACCATTTTATTGACAAGGTGTAAAAATATAAACTTAGAGAAAGCTAAGAAGGAAAAGAGAATTGCATATGGGCCCTTGTGTCCTGACATTCAAAATTTGTTTTCTGTATATTGCTTCATCACAATTTCACAACACGTTAATAGCAGTTTTCTATAGAAGGTTTCAACTTTCCTACTTACAGAAGGTATTTGATCTGTAATCGATGATGATAACAATAAACTAGAGATGCATAGAGATTTTTACTTTACAAGCCCAATTTCCATGAAACTACAGAGAGTTGAGGGTTAATGAGATGCTAATAATGTTAAGTTGATGCCTATATTATGTTAATGTTATGCAAATATAGGCATCTTGGAATTAAATGATCAAGATTATTAGCCTAACAATTAGTAATCAATCATTCTCATTGACTCTCTCTAAGCCACAGAGGTCGAACTAGGCCTGGAGGGCCAGATCCATGTCAGTGTTTAGGACGGACTGAGAAAAAGAGGAATGTGCACTACCTGATGGACCACACCTTTTCTGATCCAGACCCATCAATTAATTTAAGCTGCGTCAAAAATATTTGAGAACCTCGGCCCTCGAAGGACCGGTTTGACATCCCTGGTCTAAGCATAGTAACTGCATGTTACCTAGCTACTGGTCAGCTAACTAGCAAGCAGTGACTGGATGTGATTCAACTATATCCAAGGAAATCTGCATGGAAAGTTGAATTTGAGAGGGATATGGAGTTATATGGAGGCTGCCATATGTATTTCCTTTTAAACAATGCAGATTGCCTTGTCGTCCCGTGAATGCGAACAGTGGAAGTTCGCAGAATACTGTCTGCTGGCGAACAGTTTGGGCCATCTCTAATTCAGACACTTCTACAGCCAAATAGACCAGCAGGACAGACACACAACTGGTATTGGTTAAAAGGAAATAAATAAGACCGCTTCCATATCCTGGATACTGCGGCTTCCTGCTGCTGCTGAGTTGCCTCCTATAGCATGTTACCTATTGAAAAAGGACATTAAAGTGGTCTGAAAGCCAACATTTCTACTTTGCTCTAAAAGATTCCTCACAGCTTGAAAGCTACTATCCTAGAATTTTTTTTAGCAGAACATCACTGAAATGGTTAAAGAAAGCACTTTGTCCTGCTATTCAGCTTCAAATCCGCATCCAAACTGGAGATAACAGTATCTGTGTTTGCATTCCAATGTTGTTGCAATGTGTGTAAGCACAGTGGGTTTGATTCAATAAAGCATGCTAACACAGTTAGCACGCCTAAAAGCTTTGCACGTGCAAACTAGGGTGCTGAGTAGTTTGCACGGGCAAAGCTGTTACTGATCGTGTGCTACCTGGTGCGTGCGCACCGGTGTGACGTTTCGAAGACACCAAATAGCGCGCCAACCGCATGCAAAGTAAGCTTTTCAGGCTATTTTGGCCTCCGACGGAGCAACGTTTTGCACGCTCCGCGCAGCACTAAATTTTGCGTGCGAAAACTTTTGCGCGCATATTAGCGCATACAAAGGCACTTTTCACTGGCATGCTGACACTTAGTATGCTTTAGTGAATCTAGCCCAGTGTAACAAATGAAAAGGAGCTCTCTGTGAAGCTCTCTGTGCTTCGAGATGTTACTATATAATGAAAAGCAGTTTGAATAAAATGCAATGGCAGGTTTCAGGGCAAGATAAATTACACTTCGGAAACTTGTAACTTGTAAACAGACAATATTACTTATGCACAAAAGCAAATATGATAACTGTATGAGTAATAAAAAGAAGGAAAACACATTTTTATTGAATGTTTTGTCAGAGTTTCAAACCACTTTAAGTTCCAAAATGCTGCGTCTGGGTAATATTGCAGCGGTGCCATCCTCATTCTCCTCTGTTCATACTATGGACTTGTTTGTTCTTGGTGCATATTGCTTATTGTTATAACCCCAATCCAGCTTTTGGTGTAATACCTGCCCTTTACGACACTGAGTGTCTATAGCTTCCATGTACTTCTATGGTTAACCCCCTGTTGTATATGCTCTGCTGCTGATTTATGTTCCTGAGGATTTACATCGCTCATGCTTTGCATTTGTTGCACTACATCAAATAAAGCAAATACAGCAAATAGCTTGTTGTGATACTGAGCGCATGTTATCTCTATGCATCCCCATTGTTAGTCTCATGCTCTGCATTTGTTGCATTATATCAGTACTAGCTATTTAATTATGATACCGAGTGCATGTAACTCCTATGCATTCCCACTGTTAGCCTCATGCTGTATACATCTTGCTGTTGTCACACTTATACATTTCTGTGTCATCATTGTCATTTGCAGTTAGTGTTGGGCGAACATCTAGATGTTCGGGTTCGGGCCGAACAGGCGAACATGGCCGCGATGTTCGGGTGTTCGAGCCGAACTCCGAACATAATGGAAGTCAATGGGGACCCGAACTTTTGTGCTTTGTAAAGCCTCCTTACATGCTACATACCCCAAATTTACAGGGTATGTGCACCTTGGGAGTGGGTACAAGAGGAAAAATTTTTTTTGCAAAAAGAGCTTATAATTTTTGAGAAAATTGATTGTAAAGTTTCAAAGGAAAAACTGTCTTTTAAATGTGGAAAATGTCATGTTTCTTTGCACAGGTAACATGCTTTTTTTCGCCATGCAGTCATAAATGTAATACAGAGAAGAGGTTCCACGAAAAGGGACCGGTAACGCTAACCCAGCACCAGCAGCAGCAGACGTGATGGAACAGGAGGAGGCGCAGGAGGAGAAGGCCACGCTTTGAGACACAACAACCCAGGCCTTGCATGAGGACAAGAAGCATGCGGATAGCATGCTTTGTACCGGCATGCAGTCATAAATGTAATAAAGATAAGTGGTTCCATAAACAGGGACCACGCGGCAACGCTAACCCAGCAGCAGCAGACGTGATGGAACAGGAGGAGGCGCAGGAGGAGAAGGCCACGCTTTGTGAGACACAACAACCCAGGCCTTGCATGAGGACAAGAAGCATGCGGATAGCATGCTTTGTACCGCCATGCAGTCATAAATGTAATAAAGATAAGAGGTTCCATAAACAGGGACCGGCAACGCTAACCCAGCAGCAGCAGCAGCACACGTGATGGAACAGGAGCAGGCGCAGGAGGAGAAGGCCATGCTTTTTGAGACACAACAACCCAGGCCTTGCATGAGGACAAAAAGCGTGCGGATAGCATGCTTTGTACCGCCATGCAGTCATAAATGTAATAAAGATAAGTGGTTCAATAAACAGGGACCACGCGGCAATGCTAACCCAGCAGCAGCAGACGTGATGGAACAGGAGGAGGCGCAGGAGGAGAAGGCCACGCTTTGTGAGACACAACAACCCAGGCCTTGCATGAGGACAAGAAGCATGCGGATGGCATGCTTTGTACCGCCATGCAGTCATAAATGTAATAAAGATAAGAGGTTCCATAAACAGGGACCGGCAACGCTAACCCAGCAGCAGCACACGTGATGGAACAGGAGCAGGCACAGGAGGAGAAGGCCATGCTTTTTGAGACACAACAACCCAGGCCTTGCATGAGGACAAAAAGCGTGCGGATAGCATGCTTTGTACCGCCATGCAGTCATAAATGTAATAAAGATAAGTGGTTCAATAAACAGGGACCACGCGGCAACGCTAACCCAGCAGCAGCAGACGTGATCGAACAGGAGGAGGCGCAGGAGGAGAAGGCCATGCTTTTTGAGACACAACAGCCCAGGCCTTGCATGAGGACAAAAAGCGTGCGGATATAGCAGCAATGCTTTTTGCCGCCATGCAGTCATAAATGTAATACAGAGGAGAGGTTCAATAAACAGGGACCGGAAACGGATGTCAATCTCCTCTCTAAAGTCTCCACAAGGGCCTGCTGGTATTGTTCCATTTTGACCTGTCTGACTCTTTCTTCAAGCAGTTTTGGAACATTGTGTTTGTACCGTGGATCCAGAAGGGTATAAACCCAGTAATTGGTGTTGTCCAGAATGCGCACAATGCGTGGGTCGCGTTCAATGCAGTCTAGCATGAATTGAGCCATGTGTGCCAGAGTCCTACCAGAATCCTCATCATCCTCTTGTGAGCGTTGTGATAGTTGTTGTGATGCATCATAGTCGTCACCTTCCTCCTGGTCTGCTTCTGCTGACCATTCGCGCTGAATTGTGGAAGTCCAACGTGCACCGCTCTGGCCCTCGTCAGTGGTGGCATGAAATTCCTGCTCCAACTCCAGCTGTTCCTCCTCCTCTTCTTCGTCATAGCTGCTGGGGCCAGCGTTTCCTGAGGCGGATGGCCTGATGTTGGTACCATCACGCTGATCGTTTTCTCCTTCAGATTCCCCCAGTTGCATCATGACAGCTGTTTCCTTGATTTTCAACATTGACCTCTTCAGTAAACACAGCAGTGGTATGGTAATGCTGACTGAAGAGTTGTCACTGCTCACAAGCAACGTGGATTGCTCAAAATTTTGGAGGACTTGGCAGAGGTCCAACATGTTGGCCCAATCGGATCCACAGAAGCTTGGCAGCTGTCCGGATGCGCCTCGGTACTGCGCCGTCATGTACTGGACCACTGCACTCTTCTGCTCGCAAAAGCGGGCTAGCATGTGCAGCGTAGAATTCCAGCGCGTAGGGACATCACACAGCAAGCGATGGTGGGGGAGATTGAAGCGCTCCTGCATCTTGGCGAGTGCCCCCGAAGCAGTACTGGAATTTCTACAATGTTTGGCCACTCGACGCACCTTCAACAGAAGATCGGCCACGCCTGGGTATGTCCTCAGGAACCGCTGAACTACTAGGTTCATCACGTGCGCCAGGCAAGGGATGTGTGTCAGCTTAGCCAACCTTAAAGCGTGAATGAGATTACTCCCATTATCACACACAACCATGCCCGGTTTCAGGTCCAGCGGTGCCAGCCACAAATCCGTCTGTTCCTTTATTCCCTTCCAAATTTCCTCCCCTGTGTGCTGCTTATCCCCAAGGCAGATCAGCTTCAGCAACGCTTGCTGACGCATGCCAACAGCTGTGCTGCACTGCTTCCACGATCCTACTGCTGCTGGGTTAGCGTTTCCGGATGAGGTACAGCTTTGAGATGCGTTGGAGGAGAAGGAGTCAGAGAGGTAGGTGCTGCTGTTGTTATCCAGTGGGAGGGACGGCGGTGCAGCTGTTTGCGGCGTGGGCAACACCCGCGCCGTAGCAGGTGAGGAATCGCTGCCAGGCTCCACAAGGTTCACCCAGTGCGCGGTAAGGGAGATGTATCGACCCTGGCCGAACGCACTCGTCCAGGTGTCAGTGGTGAGGTGAACCTTGCAGGCAACGGCATTCTTCAAGCTTCGGGTTATTTTGCTGACCACGTGCTCATGCAACTCAGGCACTGCAGAGCGTGCAAAGTGGTAGCGGCTGGGAACCACGTAACGTGGGATGGCCACTGACATCATGCCCTTGAAGCTGTTTGTCTCCACCACTCGATATGGCAGCATTTCGCAGGCCAGAAGCTTGGCTATGCTGGCTGTTACTGCCACGGCCCGGGGGTCATTTGCTGGCAATTTCCTCTTGCGCTCAAACATCTCCGACACAGACAACTGAACCGTAGCGCTGCACACGGAAGGGCTGTTGGTTGTTGTGTTTGATGAACACTGGGAGACCTCAAGAGCACTACTCCGGAAAGTGACAGTGTCAGCGTCGTCTGATGTTTGTGAATGTTGTGAACCACGCAATGGCTGGGCTACTGCTGCTGCTGAGGCGGGTCTGGTGGTGAGTCTGGTGAACCCAAGGGAGGCAGTGTTGCTGGTACCCTGTCCTGCCGAGTTTGCCCACAGAGTGGGATGTTTGGATAGCATGTGGCGGCTCATGCTGGTGGTGGAGAGGTTGTTAATACTTTTCCCCCTGCTCAGGCGGGTCTTGCACACCTTGCAAATCGCCATGGTAACATCCTCAGTGCAGTCTTCAAAGAAAGCCCAGACTTTAGAGCACCTGCCTTGCTGGCGATTTCTGTTTGCGCCTCTTTTGCCTCTCACTTGAACTTCCATGCTTGCGGTGCCTGAAATTGCGCGCCGCCTACCTTGTGGCACAAGGCGAACTCGTGCAGCAGTGGGTTCTTCAACAGACTCATCTGTGCTGCTGCTACGACGGCGATGTTCTCGGTCACAAACAAAATCTGGGTCTATGTCCACATTGTCCATACCCTCCTCTTCCATCTCCTGAAACTCGTCATATGTCATTGTGGGGGGCCGCCGCCGTGGAGTAGAGCTCCCCAGAACAACCTCTGCGCAGCTCACTCCAACGTCGTCTTCCAGATCTTGTCGGCCGACCTCCTGCAATTGCAACCCCTCCTGCCCAACTTGCTCTGGGATTTGGGTTTTCGAGTCCTCCTCGGACTCGCCTTGTATTTCAGTGCGCGGTGCATTTCCCACAGTTAATGGTTGTGAATCCGGGCACAACATTTCTGGCTGTTCCTCCATTGACCTTTGAAAGGTGGAAGTTTGTTGGGCTGGGAATAGCTCCTGCGAATACCCCATTGTGTCCTGAGGTAATTCATCGGACTGGTTATCTGGCAGTTGTGTGCGTGGTGTCGCTGCCGGTTGTGTCAGCTTTGTGCCCACTGGCTCCTTGTAACTGGCTGAGGACTCGGACCTCGTGCGTGATGTGCTGGTGCTGCTTAACCCACTGCTGGACGCTTGAGAGGCCATCCAAGTAATTATCTGGTCCTGTTCTTTTGGATTTGTGAGGGTTGTTGTCCTGGACAACATGGGCGGTATTGAGTGGGTTTTCTTGGGTGCTCCCCTGTGGCCTGTACGTGAACCGTCAGGGGAAACACCTCTTCCCTTGCCCCTTCCTCTTTCACCGGATTTCTTCCTCATTTCACTTATCCTTACAGTACACGCTGACTGGCAGCAGTACAGTGGCAGTACAGAAATGCTATACAGTACCACTATTCCCAGCAGCGACACAGAGCACAATGCTATACAGTGGCGGGTGAGTGGTGTACCACTATTCCCAGCAGCGACACAGAGCACAATGCTATACAGTGGCGGGTGAGCGGTGTACTACTGTTCCCCAGGCCCAGCAGACACAGAGTGGAAGTAAACACAATGCTATATAGTCTGGCTGAGCCGTGTACACAGAGTAGCAGTACACACAATGCTATATAGTCTGGCTGAGCCATGTACACAGAGTGGCAGTACACACAATGCTATATAGTCTGGCTAAGCGGTGTACACAGAGTGTCAGTAAACAACGGTATATAGTCTGGCTGAGCGGTGTACACAGAGTGGCAGTAAACACAATGCTATATATAGCGTGGCTGAGCGAGGTGCACAGTGGCAGTACACACAATGCTATATAGTCAGGCTAGGCCGTGTACACAGAGTGTCAGAAAACACAATGCTATATATAGCGTGGCTGAGCGAGGTGCACAGTGGCAGTACACACAATGCTATATAGTCAGGCTGAGCGGTGTACACAGAGTGTCAGTAAACAATGGTATATAGTCTGGCTGAGCGGTGTACACAGAGTGTCAGTAAACAATGGTATATAGTCTGGCTGAGTGGTGTACACAGAGTGGCAGTAAACACAATGCTATATATAGCGTGGCTGAGCGAGGTGCACAGTGGCAGTACACACAATGCTATCTAGTCAGGCTAAGCCGTGTACACAGAGTGTCAGAAAACACAATGCTATATATAGCGTGGCTGAGCGAGGTGCAAAGTGGCAGTACACACAATGCTATATAGTCAGGCTGAGCGGTGTACACAGAGTGTCAGTAAACAACGATATATAGTCTGGCTGAGCGGTGTACACAGAGTGGCAGTAAACACAATGCTATATATAGCGTGGCTGAGCGAGGTGCACAGTGGCAGTACACACAATGCTATATAGCCAGGCTAAGCCGTGTACACAGAGTGTCAGAAAACACAATGCTATATATAGCGTGGCTGAGCGAGGTGCACAGTGGCAGTACACACAATGCTATCTAGTCAGGCTAAGCCGTGTACACAGAGTGTCAGAAAACACAATGCTGTATATAGCGTGGCTGAGCGAGGTGCACAGTGGCAGTACACACAATGCTATATAGTCAGGCTGAGCGGTGTACACAGAGTGTCAGTAAACAATGGTATATAGTCTGGCTGAGCGGTGTACACAGAGTGTCAGTAAACAACGGTATATAGTCTGGCTGAGCGGTGTACACAGAGTGGCAGTAAACACAATGCTATATATAGCGTGGCTGAGCGAGGTGCACAGTGGCAGTACACACAATGCTATATTAGTCAGGCTAAGCCGTGTACACAGAGTGTCAGAAAACACAATGCTATATATAGCGTGGCTGAGCGAGGTGCACAGTGGCAGTACACACAATGCTATATAGTCAGGCTGAGCGGTGTACACAGAGTGTCAGAAAACACAATGCTATATATAGCGTGGCTGAGCGAGGTGCACAGTGGCAGTACACACAATGCTATATTAGTCAGGCTAAGCCGTGTACACAGAGTGTCAGAAAACACAATGCTATATATAGCGTGGCTGAGCGAGGTACACAGTGGCAGTAAACAATGCTATATATAGTGTGGCTGAGCGAGCGGTGTACTACTGTTCCCAGCAGCGACACACAATGACTGGGGGGGACCCTGGCTAGCGTGGCTGGAGAGCGAACTACCCTGCCTGCCTACCCAAAGCTAAACCCACAGAGAAATGGCGGAGATATGACGTGGTTCGGGTATTTATTTACCCGAACCACGTGACCCGTCCGGCCAATCACAGCGCTAGCCGAACGTTCGGGGAACGTTCGGCCATGCGCTCTTAGTTCGGCCATGTGGCCGAACGGTTTGGCCGAGCACCGTCAGGTGTTCGGCCGAACTCGAACATCACCCGAACAGGGTGATGTTCTGCAGAACCCGAACAGTGGCGAACACTGTTCGCCCAACACTATTTGCAGTGGCGTAGCTAAGGAGCTGTGGGCCCCGATGCAAGTTTTACAGTGTGGCCCCCCAAGCACTCTATACATAACAATTGATTATGGTGCACCAAAACCTACCAAGAACGACCACAGTGTCAGAGGTGCAAGAAGGGGATGGGGAACTGTTTGTTAGTGATTACTGATATTCAAAGTATCTATAGAAGTGATTATTACCAGCAAAGGACCAATAGAGAGCTAATACTGTAGTTGAGGGAGGGCCCCGATGCGGTCGCTACCTCTGCACCCCCTATTGCTATGCCCCTGGTTATTAAATACCATATTGCCGTGCTATGCACATTTTGTATATATAAATGTTTCACTGTCATTCAGCTGTGCTTATCACAATTCTTGTCAGTGTTAAACATTTCAATACAAATCTTTCTTGCATTAGTAACAAGATGTGTGCCTCCTTTTGATTACTAATTAGTTCTATATTATTGGCACAGCACCCAAAGCTGAATTAATAATTGTGCTGCATAGATTTTCTTTTAACCACTTGAGGACCCACCCTTTACCCCCCCTTAAGGACCAGCGCTAGTTTGATTGATCTGTGCTGGGTGGGCTCTGCAGCCCCCAGCACAGATCAGGGTGCAGGCAGGGAGATCAGATTGCCCCCCTTTTTTCCCCCCTATGGGGATGATGTGCTGGGGGGGGTCTGATCTCTGCTGCCTGCGAGTGGCTGGCGGGGGGGGCACCTCAAAGCCCCCCTCCGCGGCGAAATGCTCCCCCTCCCTCTCCTACCTGGCCCCCTTTGGTAAGCCGGGCTGCACAGGACGCTATCCGTCCTGTGCAGCCAGTGACAGGCTGTCTCCTGTCACATGGCGGCGATCCCCGGCCGCTGATTGGCCGGGGATCGCCGATCTGCCTTACGGCGCTGCTGCGCAGCAGCGCCGTACAAATGTAAACAAAGCGGATTATTTCCGCTTGTGTTTACATCTAGCCTGCGAGCCGCCATCGGCGGCCCGCAGGCTATTCACGGAGCCCCCCGCCGTGATTTGACAGGAAGCAGCCGCTCGTACGAGCGGCTGCTTCCTGATTAATTAGGCTGCAGCCGGCGTCCTGCAGCTGCCACTTTGCCGACGCACGTTATGAGTGTGCGGTCGGCAAGTGGTTAAATTGGTGTGCATCCTCATCTTCGTTTTCTATAGCTTCCTTATCCTTCTCACGTTAGTTGTCATTTTTTTTTGAAGAATATAAACAGTAAAATATTCAAGTAAATATTCAAGTAAACTCATAAATATAGGAAATAATAAGGTTATGTTTCATATTGCAGAGACTTCTTTTTTAACCCACCTCTAACAGAAAGAGCAATCTGAAATAATCAAACCAGGAAACAAACATTTTGGGACATAAAACTAGTTTATAGGTCTGGTGAGGAACAGTGGATTACTAAATTCAATGGTATGAAATGCTGTCTTTTATAGAAAAGGCAGAACATTAAAGCCTTTGCTGTCATCTTAATAATAGTATAATTGTCCCTATAGTATTTCATAAGTATTCCCCAATAGGGTATACACTGAATATTTTGTGATGTCAGCCGAGGAGCTCAGGGAAGACAGAGATTGGTCTCTAATGTTTTGTTCACACAACCTGAATATACAGTAGCAAGAAAAAGTATGTGAATCCTTTGGAATGATATGGATTTCTGCACAAATTGGTCATACAAAGTGATCCTATCTTCATCTAAGTCACAACAATAGGCAATCAGTCTGCTTAAACTAATACCACACAAATAATTACATGTTTCCATGCTTTTATTGAACACACCATGTAAACGTTCACAATGCAGGTGGAATAGGTATGTGAACCCTTGGATTTAATAACTGGTTAAACCTCCTTTAGCAGCAATGACTTCATCCAAACGTTTCCTGTAGCTGCAGATCAGACGTGTACAACGGTCAGGAGTATTTATTGACCATTCCTCTTTACAGAACTGTTTCAGTTCAGCAATATTCTTGGGATGTCTGGTGTAAATCGTTTTCTTGAGGTCATGCCACAGCATCTCAATCGGGTTGAGCCATTTTTTTGTTGATGCGCCGAAAGATGGATTTGGCCATGACATTGTATGGGCGGAGCTTAACCATAGCACAGCAAATATAGCCAACTATGACCATTAAATAATAAATGCAGCAACAGTTACCCCAGACACCAGAAAATAAAAACGCAATTTGTGCAACATTTCAGCAGAAAACAAACGCAATTTGTGCAACATTTCAACAGAAAACAAACAGAATTTGGGCCACATTTCAGCAGAAATCAAACGCAATTTGGGCCACATTTCAGCAGAAATCAAACGCAATTTGGGCACATTTTCAGCAGAAATCAAACGCAATTTGGGCCACATTTCAGCAGAAATCAAACGCAATTTGGGCACATTTTCAGCAGAAATCAAACGCAATTATGGCACATTTTCAGCAGAAATCAAACGCAATTATGGCACATTTTTTTAGCAGAAATCAAACGCAATTTGGGCCACATTTCAGCAGAAATCAAACGCAACTTGGGCACATTTTCAGCAGAAATCAAATGAAATTAGGGCACATTTTCAGCAGAAATCAAACACAATTTGGGCACATTTTCAGCAGAAATCAAACGCAATTTGGGTCACATTGCAGCAGAAATCAAACGCAATTTGGGCACATTTTCAGCAGAAATTAAACACAATTATGGCACATTTTCAGCAGAAATCAAACGCAATTAGGGCCACATTTCAGCAGAAATCCAACGCAATTTGGGCACATTTTCAGCAGAAATCAAACGCAATTAGGGCACATTTTCAGCAGAAATCAAATGCAATTAGGGCACAGTTCAGCAGAAATCAAACGCAATTAGGGCACAGTTCAGCAGAAATCAAACGCAATTAGGGCACATTTTCAGCAGATATCAAACGCAATTAGGGCACATTTTCAGCAGAAATCAAACACAATTAGGGAACAGTTCAGCAGAAATCAAACGCAATTAGGGCACAGTTCAGCAGAAATCAAACGCAATTAGGGCACATTTTCAGCAGATATCAAACGCAATTAGGGCACATTTTCAGCAGAAATCAAACACAATTAGGGAACAGTTCAGCAGAAATCAAACACAATTAGGGCACAGTTCAGCAGAAATCAAACGCAATTAGGGCACAGTTCAGCAGAAATCAAACACAATTAGGGCACAGTTCAGCAGAAATCAAACACAATTAGGGCACAGTTCAGCAGAAATCAAACACAATTAGGGCACAGTTCAGCAGAAATCAAACACAATTAGGGAACAGTTCAGCAGATATCAAACGCAATTAGGGCACATTTTCAGAGCTGCAAAAAGAAAAGAATTTACTCACCTGGCACTGGCAGAAGTCTTCTCTCCCCGTCTCCTCTCCCGGCCGGCTCCTCAGGCACGCAGTTCCCACGGAGCTCCCTCCCTCCTCCAATCTCCCGCGCTGATTGAATCAGGGCTACGGGAAGATGGCCACCCGAAGCCCTGTACTGGAGGCATAAATAGTCTCCAGAGCAGGGCTTCGGCGGCGGCCATCTTCCCGTAGCCCTGCCCTACTCTGCTCTGCCAGCCCTGCGGGGCTGCGGGAAAACAGTGACGTCATGCCGACGTCACTGAGCCGCCGAGGCCCCTACGATCTTGAGGCCCCAAGCGACCGCTTGGTTCGCTTTATGCCTCGCGGCGCCCCTGCTTGTGTCCTGACATTCAAAATTTGTTTTCTGTATATTGCTTCATCACAATTTCACAACACGTTAATAGGAGTTTTCTATAGAAGGTTTCAACTTTCCTACTTACAGAAGGTATTTGATCTGTAATCGATGATGATAACAATAAACTAGAGATGCATAGAGATTTTTACTTTACAAGCCCAATTTCCATGAAACTACAGAGAGTTGAGGGTTAATGAGATGCTAATAATGTTAAGTTGATGCCTATATTATGTTAATGTTATGCAAATATAGGCGTCTTGGAATTAAATGATCAAGATTATTAGCCTAACAATTAGTAATCAATCATTCTCATTGACTCTCTCTAAGCCACAGAGGTCGAACTAGGCCTGGAGGGCCAGATCCATGCCAGTGTTTAGGACGGACTGAGAAAAAGAGGAATGTGCACTACCTGATGGACCACACCTTTTCTGATCCAGACCCATCAATTAATTTAAGCTGCGTCAAAAATATTTGAGAACCTCGGCCCTCGAAGGACCGGTTTGACATCCCTGGTCTAAGCATAGTAACTGCATGTTACCTAGCTACTGGTCAGCTAACTAGCAAGCAGTGACTGGATGTGATTCAACTATATCCAAGGAAATCTGCATGGAAAGTTGAATTTGAGAGGGATATGGAGTTATATGGAGGCTGCCATATGTATTTCCTTTTAAACAATGCAGATTGCCTTGTCGTCCCGTGAATGCGAACAGTGGAAGTTCGCAGAATACTGTCTGCTGGCGAACAGTTTAGGCCATCTCTAATTCAGACACTTCTACAGCCAAATAGACCAGCAGGACAGATACGCAACTGGTATTGGTTAAAAGGAAATAAATAAGACCGCTTCCATATCCTGGATACTGCAGATTCCTGCTGCTGCTGAGTTGCCTCCTATAGCATGTTACCTATTGAAAAAGGACATTAAAGTGGTCTGAAAGCCAACATTTCTACTTTGCTCTAAAAGATTCCTCACAGCTTGAAAGCTACTATCCTAGAAGAAAGCACTTTGTCCTGCTATTCAGCTTCAAATCCGCATCCAAACTGGAGATAACAGTATCTGTGTTTGCATTCCAATGTTGTTGCAATGTGTGTAAGCACAGTGGGTTTGATTCAATAAAGCATGCTAACACAGTTAGCACGCCTAAAAGCTTTGCACGTGCAAACTAGGGTGCTGAGTAGTTTGCACGGGCAAAGCTGTTACTGATCGTGTGCTACCTGGTGCGTGCGCGCCGGTGTGACGTTTCGCAGACACCAAATAGCGCGCCAACCGCATGCAAAGTAAGCTTTTCAGGCTATTTTGGCCTCCGACGGAGCAACGTTTTGCACGCTCCGCGCAGCGCTAAATTTTGCGTGCGCAAACTTTTGCGCGCATATTAGCGCATACAAAGGCACTTTTCACTGGCATGCTGACACTTAGTATGCTTTAGTGAATCTAGCCCAGTGTAACAAATGAAAAGGAGCTCTCTGTGAAGCTCTCTGTGCTTCGAGATGTTACTATATAATGAAAAGCAGTTTGAATAAAATGCAATGGCAGGTTTCAGGGCAAGATAAATTACACTTCGGAAACTTGTAACTTGTAAACAGACAATATTACTTATGCACAAAAGCAAATATGATAACTGTATGAGTAATAAAAAGAAGGAAAACACATTCTTATTGAATGTTTTGTCAGAGTTTCAAACCACTTTAAGTTCCAAAATGCTGCGTCTGGGTAATATTGCAGCGGTGCCATCCTCATTCTCCTCTGTTCATACTATGGACTTGTTTGTTCTTGGTGCATATTGCTTATTGTTATAACCCCAATCCAGCTTTTGGTGTAATACCTGCCCTTTACGACACTGAGTGTGTATAGCTTCCATGTACTTCTATGGTTAACCCCCTGTTGTATATGCTCTGTTGCTGATTTATGTTCCTGAGGATTTACATCGCTCATGCTTTGCATTTGTTGCACTACATCAATAATAGCTTGTTGTGATACTGAGCGCATGTTATCTCTATGCATTCCCACTGTTAGTCTCATGCTCTGCATTTGTTGCATTATATCAGTACTAGCTAATTATGATACCGAGTGCATGTAACTCCTATGCATTCCCACTGTTAGCCTCATGCTGTATGCATCTTGCTGTTGTCAACACTTATACATCATTGTCATTTGCAGTGGTGTAGCTAAGGAGCTGTGGGCCCCGATGCAAGTTTTACAGTGGGGCCCCCCAAGCACTCTATACATAACAATTGATTATGGTGCACCAAAACCTACCAAGAACAACCACAGTGTCAGAGAGGTGCCAGAAGAGGATGGGGAACTGTTTGTTAGTGATCACTACTATTCAAAGTATCTATAGAAGTGATTATTACTAGTGTTGGGCGAACAGTGTTCGCCACTGTTCGGGTTCTGCAGAACATCACCCTGTTCGGGTGATGTTCGAGTTCGGCCGAACACCTGACGGTGCTCGGCCAAACCGTTCGGCCACATGGCCGAACTAAGAGCGCATGGCCGAACATTCCCCGAACGTTCGGCTAGCGCTGTGATTGGCCGAACGGGTCACGTGGTTCGGGCCGGAACGCGCTCTGATTGGCCGAACGGTCACGTGGTTCGGGTAAATAAATACCCGAACCACGTCATATCTCCGCCATTTCTCTGTGGGTTTAGCTTTGGGTAGGCAGGCAGGGTAGTTCGCTCTCCAGCCACGCTAGCCAGGGTCCCCCCCAGTCATTGTGTGTCGCTGCTGGGAACAGTAGTACACCGCTCGCTCAGCCACACTATATATAGCATTGTTTACTGCCACTGTGTACCTCGCTCAGCCACGCTATATATAGCATTGTGTTTTCTGACACTCTGTGTACACCGCTCAGCCTGACTATATAGCATTGTGTGTACTGCCACTGTGCACCTCGCTCAGCCACGCTATATATAGCATTGTGTTTTCTGACACTCTGTGTACACGGCTTAGCCTGACTAATATAGCATTGTGTGTACTGCCACTGTGCACCTCGCTCAGCCACGCTATATATAGCATTGTGTTTTCTGACACTCTGTGTACACGGCTTAGCCTGACTAATATAGCATTGTGTGTACTGCCACTGTGCACCTCGCTCAGCCACGCTATATATAGCATTGTGTTTTCTGACACTCTGTGTACACGGCTTAGCCTGGCTATATAGCATTGTGTGTACTGCCACTGTGCACCTCGCTCAGCCACGCTATATATAGCATTGTGTTTACTGCCACTCTGTGTACACCGCTCAGCCAGACTATATACCGTTGTTTACTGACACTCTGTGTACACCGCTCAGCCTGACTATATAGCATTGTGTGTACTGCCACTGTGCACCTCGCTCAGCCACGCTATATATAGCATTGTGTTTTCTGACACTCTGTGTACACGGCTTAGCCTGGCTATATAGCATTGTGTGTACTGCCACTGTGCACCTCGCTCAGCCACGCTATATATAGCATTGTGTTTACTGCCACTCTGTGTACACCGCTCAGCCAGACTATATACCGTTGTTTACTGACACTCTGTGTACACCGCTCAGACTGACTATATAGCATTGTGTGTACTGCCACTGTGCACCTCGCTCAGCCACGCTATATATAGCATTGTGTTTTCTGACACTCTGTGTACACGGCTTAGCCTGACTAGATAGCATTGTGTGTACTGCCACTGTGCACCTCGCTCAGCCACGCTATATATAGCATTGTGTTTACTGCCACTCTGTGTACACCGCTCAGCCAGACTATATACCATTGTTTACTGACACTCTGTGTACACCGCTCAGCCAGACTATATACCATTGTTTACTGCCACTCTGTGTACACCGCTCAGCCTGACTATATAGCATTGTGTGTACTGCCACTGTGCACCTCGCTCAGCCACGCTATATATAGCATTGTGTTTTCTGACACTCTGTGTACACGGCCTAGCCTGACTATATAGCATTGTGTGTACTGCCACTGTGCACCTCGCTCAGCCACGCTATATATAGCATTGTGTTTACTGCCACTCTGTGTACACCGCTCAGCCAGACTATATACCGTTGTTTACTGACACTCTGTGTACACCGCTTAGCCAGACTATATAGCATTGTGTGTACTGCCACTCTGTGTACACGGCTCAGCCAGACTATATAGCATTGTGTGTACTGCCACTCTGTGTACACGGCTCAGCCAGACTATATAGCATTGTGTTTACTTCCACTCTGTGTCTGCTGGGCCTGGGAACAGTAGTACACCGCTCACCCGCCACTGTATAGCATTGTGCTCTGTGTCGCTGCTGGGAATAGTGGTACACCGCTCACCCGCCACTGTATAGCATTGTGCTCTGTGTCGCTGCTGGGAATAGTGGTACTGTATAGCATTTCTGTACTGCCACTGTACTGCTGCCAGTCAGCGTGTACTGTAAGGATAAGTGAAATGAGGAAGAAATCCGGTGAAAGAGGAAGGGGCAAGGGAAGAGGTGTTTCCCCTGACGGTTCACGTACAGGCCACAGGGGAGCACCCAAGAAAACCCACTCAATACCGCCCATGTTGTCCAGGACAACAACCCTCACAAATCCAAAAGAACAGGACCAGATAATTACTTGGATGGCCTCTCAAGCGTCCAGCAGTGGGTTAAGCAGCACCAGCACATCACGCACGAGGTCCGAGTCCTCAGCCAGTTACAAGGAGCCAGTGGGCACAAAGCTGACACAACCGGCAGCGACACCACGCACACAACTGCCAGATAACCAGTCCGATGAATTACCTCAGGACACAATGGGGTATTCGCAGGAGCTATTCCCAGCCCAACAAACTTCCACCTTTCAAAGGTCAATGGAGGAACAGCCAGAAATGTTGTGCCCGGATTCACAACCATTAACTGTGGGAAATGCACCGCGCACTGAAATACAAGGCGAGTCCGAGGAGGACTCGGAAACCCAAATCCCAGAGCAAGTTGGGCAGGAGGGGTTGCAATTGCAGGAGGTCGGCCGACAAGATCTGGAAGACGACGTTGGAGTGAGCTGCGCAGAGGTTGTTCTGGGGAGCTCTACTCCACGGCGGCGGCCCCCCACAATGACATATGACGAGTTTCAGGAGATGGAAGAGGAGGGTATGGACAATGTGGACATACGCCCAGATTTTGTTTGTGACCGAGAACATCGCCGTCGTAGCAGCAGCACAGATGAGTCTGTTGAAGAACCCACTGCTGCACGAGTTCGCCTTGTGCCACAAGGTAGGCGGCGCGCAATTTCAGGCACCGCAAGCATGGAAGTTCAAGTGAGAGGCAAAAGAGGCGCAAACAGAAATCGCCAGCAAGGCAGGTGCTCCAAAGTCTGGGCTTTCTTTGAAGACTGCACTGAGGATGTTACCATGGTGATTTGCAAGGTGTGCAAGACCCGCCTGAGCAGGGGGAAAAGTATTAACAACCTCTCCACCACCAGCATGAGCCGCCACATGCTATCCATACATCCCACTCTGTGGGCAAACTCGGCAGGACAGGGTACCAGCAACACTGCCTCCCTTGGGTTCACCAGACTCACCACCAGACCCGCCTCAGCAGCAGCAGTAGCCCAGCCATTGCGTGGTTCACAACATTCACAAACATCAGACGACGCTGACACTGTCACTTTCCGGAGTAGTGCTCTTGAGGTCTCCCAGTGTTCATCAAACACAACAACCAACAGCCCTTCCGTGTGCAGCGCTACGGTTCAGTTGTCTGTGTCGGAGATGTTTGAGCGCAAGAGGAAATTGCCAGCAAATGACCCCCGGGCCGTGGCAGTAACAGCCAGCATAGCCAAGCTTCTGGCCTGCGAAATGCTGCCATATCGAGTGGTGGAGACAAACAGCTTCAAGGGCATGATGTCAGTGGCCATCCCACGTTACGTGGTTCCCAGCCGCTACCACTTTGCACGCTCTGCAGTGCCTGAGTTGCATGAGCACGTGGTCAGCAAAATAACCCGAAGCTTGAAGAATGCCGTTGCCTGCAAGGTTCACCTCACCACTGACACCTGGACGAGTGCGTTCGGCCAGGGTCGATACATCTCCCTTACCGCGCACTGGGTGAACCTTGTGGAGCCTGGCAGCGATTCCTCACCTGCTACGGCGCGGGTGTTGCCCACGCCGCAAACAGCTGCACCGCCGTCCCTCCCACTGGATAACAACAGCAGCACCTACCTCTCTGACTCCTTCTCCTCCAACGCATCTCAAAGCTGTACCTCATCCGGAAACGCTAACCCAGCAGCAGTAGGATCGTGGAAGCAGTGCAGCACAGCTGTTGGCATGCGTCAGCAAGCGTTGCTGAAGCTGATCTGCCTTGGGGATAAGCAGCACACAGGGGAGGAAATTTGGAAGGGAATAAAGGAACAGACGGATTTGTGGCTGGCACCGCTGGACCTGAAACCGGGCATGGTTGTGTGTGATAATGGGAGTAATCTCATTCGCGCTTTAACCACTTCCCGACCGCCTAACGCACAGAGGCGGCCGGGAAGTGGAGCCCTTAAGGACCGGCTCACCCACAGAGGCGGCGGTCCATTTAAGGGCATGGGCGGAGCGATCGCGTCATCCGTGACGCGATCCTCCGCCGGCGCCTGTCACCGCTCGCTCGCCGCAACATCCCGCCGACTATACGGAAGCGCCGGCGGGATGTTAACCCCGCGATCGCCGCTTACAAAGTGTATAATACACTTTGTAATGTTTACAAAGTGTATTATACAGGCTGCCTCCTGCCCTGGTGGTCCCAGTGTCCGAGGGACCACCAGGGCAGGCTGCAGCCACCCTAGTCTGCACCCAAGCACACTGATTTCTCCCCCCCTGCCCCAGATCGCCCACAGCACCCATCAGACCCCCCCCCTGCCCACCCCCCAGACCCCTGTTTGCACCCAATCACCCCCCTAATCACCCATCAATCACTCCCTGTCACTATCTGTCAACGCTATTTTTTTTTTATCCCCCCCCTGCTCCCTGCCCCCTCCTGATCACCCCCCACCCCTCAGATTCTCCCCAGACCCCCCCCCCTGTTTACTGTATGCATCTATCCCCCTGATCACCTGTCAATCACCTGTCAATCACCTGTCAATCACCCGTCAATCACCCATCAATCACCCGTCAATCACCCCCTGTCACTGCCACCCATCAATCAGCCCCTAACCTGCCCCTTGCGGGCAATCTGATCACCCCCCCACACCAATAGATCGCCCACAGATCCGACATCAGATCACCTCCCAAATCCATTGTTTACATCTATTCTCTCCTCTAAACACCCACTAATTACCCATCAATCACCCATCAATCACCCCCTATCACCACCTGTCACTTTTACCTATCAAATCAGACCCTAATCTGCCCCTTGCGGGCACCCAATCACCCGCCCACACGCTCAGATTGCCCTCTGACCCCCCCTTATCAATTCACCAGTGCATTAATTACATCTGTTCTTCCCTGTAATAACCCACTGATCACCTGTCAATCACCTGCCAATCACCTATCACCCATCAATCACCCCCTGTCACCCCCTGTCACTGCCACCCATCAATCAGCCCCTAACCTGCCCCTTGCGGGCAATCTGATCACCCACCCACACCATTAGATCGCCCGCAAACCCGCCGTCAGATTACCTCCCAAATGTATCGTTTACATCTGTTATCTTCTCTAAACACCCACTAATTACCCATCAATCACCCATCAATCACCCCCTATCACCACCTGTCACTGTTACCTATCAGATCAGACCCTAATCTGCCCCTTGCGGGCACCCAATCACCCGCCCACACGCTCAGATTGCCCTCAGACCCCCCCCCCCTTATCAATTCGCCAGTGCATTAATTACATCTGTCCTTCCCTGTAATAACCCACTGATCACCTGTCAATCACCTGCCAATCACCTATCACCCATCAATCACCCCCTGTCACTGCCACCCAACAATCAGCCCCTAACCTGCCCCTTGCGGGCAATCTGATCGCCCACCCACACCAATAGATCGCCCGCAGATCCGACATCAGATCACCACCCAAGCGCAGTGTTTCCATCTATTCTCTCCTCTAAACACCCACTAATTACCCATCAATCACCCATCAATCACTCCCTATCACCACCTGTCACTGTTACCTATCAGATCAGACCCTAATCTGCCCCTTGCAGGCACCCAATCGCCCGCCTACACGCTCAGATTGCCCTCAGACCCCCTCTTATCAATTCGCCAGTGCAATATTTACATCTGTTCTCCCCTGTAATAACCCACTGATTACCTGTCAATCACCTATCAATCACCCATCAATCACCCCCTGTCACTGCCACCCATCAATCACCCCCTGTCACTGCCACCCATCAATCACCCGCTGTCACTGCCACCCATCAATCAGCCCCTAACCTGCCCCTTGCGGGCAAACTGATCACCCACCCACACCAATAGATCGCCCGCAGATCCGACATCAGATCACCACCCAAGCGCAGTGTTTCCATCTATTCTCTACCCTAAACACCCACTAATTACCCATCAATCACCCCCTGTCACTGCTACCTATCAGATTAGACCCCTATCTGCCCCTAGGGCACTCAATCACCCGCCCACACCCTCAGAATGCCCTCAGACCCCAGCCCTGGTCACCTCGCCAGTGCATTGCTTGCATCTATTCCCCCCTCTAATCACACCTTGAGACACCCATCAATCACCTCCTGTCACCCCCTAGCACACCTACCCATCAGATCAGGCCCCAATTTGCCCCGTGTGGGCTCCTGATCACTCGGCCAAATCCTCAGACCCCCTTCCGATCACCTCCCCAGTGCATGGATTGCATCTATTTTCCCCTCTAACCACCCCCTGAGACACCCATCAATCACCTCCTGTCACCCCCCTAGCACTCCTATCCATCAGATCAGGCCCAATACAACCTGTCATCTAAAAGGCCACCCTGCTTATGACCGGTTCCACAAAATTCGCCCCCTCATAGACCACCTGTCATCAAAATTTGCAGATGCTTATACCCCTGAACAGTCATTTTGAGACATTTGGTTTCCAGACTACTCACGGTTTTGGGCCTGTAAAATGCCAGGGCGGTATAGGAACCCCACAAGTGACCCCATTTTAGAAAAAAAAGACACCCCAAGGTATTATGTTAGGTGTATGACGAGTTCATAGAAGATTTTATTTTTTGTCAAAAGTTAGCGGAAATTAATTTTTATTGTTTTTTTTTCACAAAGTGTCATTTTTCACTAACTTGTGACAAAAAATAAAATCTTCTATGAACTCGCCATACACCTAACAGAATACCTTGGGGTGTCTTCTTTCTAAAATGGGGTCACTTGTGGGGTTCCTATACTGCCCTGGCATTTTAGGGGCCCTAAACCGCGAGGAGTAGTCTAGAAAACAAATGCTTCAAAATGACCTGTGAATAGGACGTTGGGCCCCTTAGCGCACCTAGGCTGCAAAAAAGTGTCACACATGTGGTACCGCCGTACTCAGGAAAAGTAGTATAATGTGTTTTGGGGTGTATTTTTACACATACCCATGCTGGGTGGGAGAAATTTCTATGTAAATGGACAATTGTGTGTAAAAAAATCAAACAATTGTCATTTACAGAGATATTTCTCCCACTTAGCATGGGTATGTGTAAAAATACACCCCAAAACGCATTATACTACTTCTCCTGAGTACAGCGGTACCACGTGTGGCACTTTTTTACACCCTAAGTACGCTAAGGGGCCCAAAGTCCAATGAGTACCTTTAGGATTTCACAGGTCATTTTGCGACATTTGGTTTCAAGACTACTCCTCACGGTTTAGGGCCCCTAAAATGCCAGGGCAGTATAGGAACCCCACAAATGACCCCATTCTAGAAAGAAGACACCCAAAGGTATTCCGTACGGAGTATGGTGAGTTCATAGAAGATTTTATTTTTTGTCACAAGTTAGCGGAAAATGACACTTTGTGAAAAAAAACTATTAAAATCAATTTCCGCTAACTTGTGACAAAAAAATAAAAACTTCTATGAACTCACCATACTCCTAACGGAATACCTTGGGGTGTCTTCTATCTAAAATGGGGTCATTAGTGGGGTTCCTATACTGCCCTGGCATTTTAGGGGCCCTAAACCGTGAGGAGTAGTCTTGAAACAAAAATGACCTGTGAAATCCTAAAGGTACTCATTGGACTTTGGGCCCCTTAGTGCAGTTAGGGTGCAAAAAAAGTGCCACACATGTGGTATCGCCGTACTCGGGAGAAGTAGTACAATGTGTTTTGGGGTGTATTTTTACACATACCCATGCTGGGTGGGAGAAATACCTCTGTAAATGACAATCTTTTGATTTTTTTTACACACAATTGTCCATTTACAGAGGTATTTCTCCCACCCAGCATGGGTATGTGTAAAAATACACCCCAAAACACATTGTAATACTTCTCCCGAGTATGGCGATACCACATGTGTGGCACTTTTTTGCACCCTAACTGCGCTAAAGGGCCCAAAGTCCAATGAGTACCTTTAGGATTTCACAGGTCATTTTGAGAAATTTCGTTTCAAGACTACTCCTTACGGTTTAGGGCCCCTAAAATGCCAGGGCAGTATAGGAACCCCACAAATGACCCCATTTTAGAAAGAAGACACCCCAAGGTATTCCGTTAGGAGTATGGTGAGTTCATAGAAGATTTTATTTTTTGTCAAAAGTTAGCGGAAATTGATTTTAATTGTGTTTTTTCACAAAGTGTCATTTTCCGCTAACTTGTGACAAAAAATAAAATCTTCTATGAACTCGCCATACTACTAACGGAATACCTTGGGGTGTCTTCTTTCTAAAATGGGGTCATTTGTGGGGTTCCTATACTGCCCTGGCATTTTAGTGGCCCTAAACCGTGAGGAGTAGTCTTGAAACGAAATTTCTCAAAATGACCTGTGAAATCCTAAAGGTACTCATTGGACTTTGGGCCCTTTAGCGCAGTTAGGGTGCAAAAAAGTGCCACACATGTGGTATCGCCGTACTCAGGAGAAGTAGTATAATGTGTTTTGTGGTGTATTTTTACACATACCCATGCTGAGTGGGAGAAATATCTCTGTAAATGGACAATTGTGTGTAAAAAAAATTAACAAATTGTCATTTACAGAGATATTTCTCCCACCCAGCATGGGTATGTGTAAAAATACACCCCAAAACACATTACACTACTTCTCCTGAGTACGGAAATACCACATGTGTGGCACTTTTTTGCAGCCTAACTGCGCTAAGGGGTCCAAAGTCCAATGAGCACCTTTAGGCTTTACAGGGGTGCTTACAATTTAGCACCCCCCAAAATGTCAGGACAGTAAACACACCCCACAAATGATCCCATTTTTGAAAGTAGACCCTTCAAGGTATTCAGAGAGGGGCATGGTGAGTCCGTGGCAGATTTCATTTTTTTTTGTCGCAAGTTAGAAGAAATGGAAACTTTTTTTTTTTTTTTCTTTCTCACAAAGTGTCATTTTCCGCTTACTTGTGACAAAAAATAATATCTTCTATGAACTCACTATGCCTCTCAGTGAATACTTTGGGATGTCTTCTTTCCAAAATGGGGTCATTTGGGGGGTATTTATACTATCCTGGAATTCTAGCCCCTCATGAAACATGACAGGGGGTCAGAAAAGTCAGAGATGCTTGAAAATGGGAAAATTCACTTTTTGCACCATAGTTTGTAAACGCTATAACTTTTACCCAAACCAATAAATATACACTGAATGGGTTTTTTTTTTCATCAAAAACATGTTTGTCCACATTTTTCGCTGTGCATGTATACAGAAATTTTACTTTATTTGAAAAATGTCAGCACAGAAAGTTAAAAAAATCATTTTTTTGCCAAAATTCATGTCTTTTTTGATGAATATAATAAAAAGTAAAAATCGCAGGAGCAATCAAATAGCACCAAAAGAAAGCTTTATTAGTGACAAGAAAAGGAGCCAAAATTCATTTAGGTGGTAGGTTGTATGAGCGAGCAATAAACCGTGAAAGCTGCAGTGGTCTGAATGGAAAAAAAGTGGCCGGTCCTTAAGGGGTAGAAAGCCCTAGGTCCTCAAGTGGTTAAGGTTGGCTAAGTTGACACACATCCCTTGCCTGGCGCACGTGATGAACCTAGTAGTTCAGCGGTTCCTGAGGACATACCCAGGCGTGGCCGATCTTCTGTTGAAGGTGCGTCGAGTGGCCAAACATTGTAGAAATTCCAGTACTGCTTCGGGGGCACTCGCCAAGATGCAGGAGCGCTTCAATCTCCCCCACCATCGCTTGCTGTGTGATGTCCCTACGCGCTGGAATTCTACGCTGCACATGCTAGCCCGCTTTTGCGAGCAGAAGAGTGCAGTGGTCCAGTATATGACGGCGCAGTACCGAGGCGCATCCGGACAGCTGCCAAGCTTCTGTGGATCCGATTGGGCCAACATGTTGGACCTCTGCCAAGTCCTCCAAAATTTTGAGCAATCCACGTTGCTTGTGAGCAGTGACAACTCTTCAGTCAGCATTACCATACCACTGCTGTGTTTACTGAAGAGGTCAATGTTGAAAATCAAGGAAACAGCTGTCATGATGCAACTGGGGGAATCTGAAGGAGAAAACGATCAGCGTGATGGTACCAACATCAGGCCATCCGCCTCAGGAAACGCTGGCCCCAGCAGCTATGACGAAGAAGAGTAGGAGGAACAGCTGGAGTTGGAGCAGGAATTTCCTGCCACCACTGACGAGGGCCAGAGCGGTGCACGTTGGACTTCCACAATTCAGCGCGAATGGTCGGCAGAAGCAGACCAGGAGGAAGGTGACGACTATGATGCATCACAACAACTATCACAACGCTCACAAGAGGATGATGAGGATTCTGGTAGGACTCTGGCACACATGGCTCAATTCATGCTAGACTGCATTGAACGCGACCCACGCATTGTGCGCATTCTGGACAACACCAATTACTGGGTTTATACCCTTCTGGATCCACGGTACAAACACAATGTTCCAAAACTGCTTG
The DNA here is from genome assembly GCF_040937935.1 of Hyperolius riggenbachi. NCBI lineage: Eukaryota > Metazoa > Chordata > Amphibia > Anura > Hyperoliidae > Hyperolius > Hyperolius riggenbachi. Next base: position 21,148,888 of record NC_090648.1, read on the forward strand.
AAGAAAGAGTCAGACAGGTCAAAATGGAACAATACCAGCAGGCCCTTGTGGAGACTTTAGAGAGGAGATTGACATCCTCCCCCTCCTCTAGCCAGTTGTACGCCGACAGACTGACTTCCGCAAACCCAGGACGACCAGGAGGGCAGCAAACAACGCAAGCCGCAGCTAGTGCCCAAAAGGGAATGGTATCGGCAGTGTCCTTGGAGTGGGAAAATTTTCTGACACCCATGCAGCAGCAGCCCACTGAACAGCAAGCATGCAGATCCACCTCCAACACCGATCGCCTGGAGAAGATGGTCAAGGACTACATGTCAGATGACGTAGCTGTGTCGAACAATCCATCTGCACCCTTCAACTATTGGGTATCGAAGCTAGACACCTGGCACGAACTGGCAATGTACGCAATAGAGGTGCTGGCTTGCCCGGCAGCCAGCGTTATGTCGGAACGCTGTTTCAGTGCTGCCGGAGGCATCGTCACAGATCGGCGTATCCTCCTCTCCACAGAAAATGCAGACCGTCTGACTCAAATTAAAATGAATCAATCCTGGATTGGGAATGACTACGCAACACTCCAGGACCCCAACCAAGTAACATGACCAATGAACATCTTGGATGGTGTAGCGTTTCCGGTCCCTGTTTATTGAACCTCTCATCTGTATTACATTTATGACTGCATGGCGGCAAAAAGCATTGCTGCTATATCCGCACGCTTTTTGTCCTCATGCAAGGCCTGGGTTGTTGTGTCTCAAAAAGCATGGCCTTCTCCTCCTGCGCCTCCTCCTGTTCCATCACGTCTGCTGCTGCTGGGTTAGCGTTGCCGCGTGGTCCCTGTTTATTGAACCACTTATCTTTATTACATTTATGACTGCATGGCGGTACAAAGCATGCTATCCGCATGCTTCTTGTCCTCATGCCAGGCCTGGGCTGTTGTGTCTCACAAAGCGTGGCCTTCTCCTCCTGCGCCTCCTCCTGTTCCATCACGTCTGCTGCTGCTGGGTTAGCGTTGCCGCGTGGTCCCTGTTTATTGAACCACTTATCTTTATTACATTTATGACTGCATGCCGGTACAAAGCATGCTATCCGCATGCTTCTTGTCCTCATGCAAGGCCTGGGTTTTTGTGTCTCAAAGCGTGGCCTTCTCCTCCTGCGCCTCCTCCTGTTCCATCACGTGTGCTGCTGCTGCTGCTGGGCTAGCGTTACCGGTCCCTTTTCGTAGAACCTCTTCTCTGTATTACATTTATGACTGCATGGCGAAAAAAAGCATGTTACCTGTGCAAAGAAACATGACATTTTCCACATTTAAAAGACAGTTTTTCCTTTGAAACTTTACAATCAATTTTCTCAAAAACTATAAGCTCTTTTTGCAAAAACATTTTTTCCTCTTGTACCCACTCCCAAGGTGCACATACCCTGTAAATTTGGGGTATGTAGCATGTAAGGAGGCTTTACAAAGCACAAAAGTTCGGGTCCCCATTGACTTCCATTATGTTCGGAGTTCGGCTCGAACACCCGAACATCGCGGCCATGTTCGGCCTGTTCGGCCCGAACCCGAACATCTAGATGTTCGCCCAACACTAATTATTACCAGCACAGGACCAATAGAGAGCTAATACTACAGTTGAGGGAGGGCCCCTCTGGCCCAAGGGCCCCGATGCGGTCGCTACCTCTGCACTCCCTATTGCTACGCCCCTGGTCATTTGATCCCATATTGCTGTGCTATGTACATTTTGTATATATAAATGTTACACAATGTCATTCAGCTGTGCTTATCACAATTCTTGTCAGTGTTAAACATGTCAATACAAATCTTTCTTGCATTAGTAACAAGGTGTGCGTGTCCTATTGATTACTAATTAGTTCTATATTATTGGCACAGCACCCAAAGCTGAATTAATAATTGTGCTGCATAGATTTTCTTTTAAATTGGTGTGTATCCTCATCTTGGTTTTCTATAGCTTCCTAATCATTCTCACTTTAGTTGTAATTTTTTTTTTTGAAGAATATAAAAAGTAAAACATTCAAGTAAATATTCAAGTAAACTCATAAATATAGGAAATAATAAGGGTATGTTTCATATTGCAGAGACTTCATTTTGAACCCACCTCTAACAGAAAGAGCAATCTGAAATAATCAAACCAGGAAACAAACATTTTGGGACATAAAACTAGTTTATAGGTCTGGTGAGGAACAGTGGATTACTAAATTCAATGGTGTGAAATGCTGTCTTTTATAGAAAAGGCAGAACATTAAAGCCTTTGCTGTCATCTTAATAATAGTATAATTGTCCCTATAGTATTTCATAAGTATTCCCCAAAAGGGTATACACGGAATATTTTGTGATGTGAGCCGAGGAGCTCAGGGAAGACAGAGATTGGTCTCTAATGTTTTGTTCACACAACCTGAATATACAGTAGCAAGAAAAAGTATGTGAATCCTTTGGAATGATATGGAGTTCTGCACAAATTGGTCATAAAAAGTGATCCTATCTTCATCTAAGTCACAACAATAGACAATCAGTCTGCTTAATAATTAAATGTTTCCATGCTTTTATTGAACACACCATGTAAACGTTCACAATGCAGGTGGAATAGGTATGTGAACCCTTGGATTTAATAACTGGTTAAACCTCCTTTAGCAGCAATAACTTCATCCAAACGTTTCCTGTAGCTGCAGATCAGATGTGTACAACGGTCAGGAGTATTTATTGACTATTGATTAAGAATCAGTTCAGCAATATTCTTGGGATGTCTGGTGTAAATCGTTTTCTTGAGGTCATGCCACAGCATCTCAATCGGGTTGAGACATTTTTTGTTGATTTACGTTCATGCTTTGGGTTGTTGTCCTGTTGCAACACCTATCTTCTGCTGAGTTTCAGACAGATGGCCTTAAGTTCTCCTGCAAAATGTCTTCATACATTTTGTAATTTATTTTTCCTTTGATGATAGCAACCCGACAGGCCCTGATGCAGCAAAGCAGCCCCAAACCATGATGTCCCCAACACCATACTTCACAGTTGGGATGAGGTTTTGATGTTGTTGTGCTGTGCTTCGTTTTTTCTCCATACATAGTGTTCTGTGTTTCTTCCAAACAACTCAACTTTGATTTCATCTGCCCACAGAATATTTTGCCAGTACTGCTGTGGAACATCCAGGTGCTCTTTTGCAAACTTTAAACATGCAGCATTTTTTTTAGACAGCAGTGGCTTCCTCTGTGATATCCTCTAATGAACTCCATTCTTGTTCAGTGTTTTACGTATCATAGATTCGCTAACAGGGATGTTAGCATATACCAGAGACTTTTGTAAGTCTTTAGCTGATGCTCTAGCATTCTTCTTCACTTCATTGAGCATTCTGTGCTGTGCTCTTGCAGTCATCTTTACAGGACAGCCACTCCCAGGGAGAGTAGCAGCAGTGCTGATCTTTCTCCCTTTTTAGACAATGTGTTTTACCCTGGGCTGATGAACAGCAAGGCTTTTGGAGATACTTTTATAACCCTTCCCAGCTTCATGCAAGTCAACAATTCATAACCGTAGGTCTTCTGAGAGCTCTTTTGTGCGAGGCATCATTCCCATCAGGCAATACTTCTTGGGGAAAGCAAACCCAAAACTGGTGTGTGTTTTTTATAGGGCAGGGCAGCTGTAACCAACACCTCCAATCTCATCTCATCGATTGGACTCCAGCTGGCTGACACCTCACTTCAATTAGTTCTTGGAGATGTCATTAGTCTAGGGGTTAACATACTTTCTCCGCCTGCACTGTGAATGTTTACATGATGTGTTCAATAAAAAACATGGGAACATTTAATTATTTGTGTGGTATTAGTGTAAGCAGACCTTGATTGTCTATTGTTGTGACTTAGATAAAGCTCAGATCCCATTTAATGACCAATTTGTGCAGAAATCCATAGAATTCCAAAGGGTTCACATACTTTTTCTTGCTGCTGTGCTTCACATTGAATAGATCTTGCTTATGATTTTTTTCTAATTATTTAACTCAGTTGTGCCCAAATTTTGTTTTTTGTATTTTTACCCAAGGGCCGCACTTCATATTAAGACAAGTCTTATGGGACAGAACACATACATACACAATTTTAAATATGAATCTTTAACATTTAACAATCTCTCTCCTCTGTACATCTCCTCATTAATTTCCAGATACCAACGCAACTGCAATCTCAGAACTGCACATGACCTTCTGTTGTCATCCTCTAGAATAACCTCCTCGCACTCACGTTTACAAGATTTCTCACGTTCTTCACCCCTCCTCTGAAATGCCCTTCCACAACACATTTGTCACTCTCCAACCTTTGTTACCTTTAAAGGTTCTCTAAAAACTCACTTATTCTGACAAGCATTTGCTCCACCTTCGGCCACCCCCCCCCCCCTTTGTCCTAACACCAAGTTGCACTCCTACTAGATATCCTAATACACACTGCCTCTATGTGTTTTTTGTATACTGCCCCACCTCTTGTTTCTCCCCTATTCCTCGCAAGGGCAGGGCTCTCTCACCCTTTTGTGTCTTGGAATTCATTATACATATTATTCATCAATTATGTATTATTTTTTTCTGCAATTATGTATTTTGTTTATTATACCATTGTCAGTATTATTATGTATCTCATGTTCACTTCTTACTTTGTACAGCGCCACAGAATATATTGATGCTTTATACATTATTATTATTATTAATAATAATAATAATGTTTCTAGTTGACATGGCAATTTAAAAGGAAACAAAATGACAAACCAGGAATTGTAGAAAGACAAAAACAACCGAGAGCCCCCAATAGTGTATTATTGTTGGTATAAGGTAATCTTCAATTTGTACAGCTATGATACGAATATATCATAGGATATGAATATACTCACAAGTCTGGGTTGCCGACCTCAGGCAACCACTCCAATCGCATATGGGGATATTAAGAAAAATAAGGGTGTATAAACCCATCCACCAGGTGGATAATGATATTTGTAGTAGTTACAGAGGCGCCAGCAGAATAAAAATTAGTAGTCTATTAAAACCAAATAAAATTGCAACTAGACCCAGCACTACTGTTATTTAATTTCCATGAGACTCCTGAGACACGAGACGGAGCGGAAAGCACAGCCAAGGGTGTGGGTCCTTTTCCACACTTGGTCATTATCGCATCCAGAAAAGTAATCTTTAACAAATGGATCCATGCAACACATCCCTCCATTTGGGATGTCAAGGAAGAACTAACACATTTGTTCAACCTAGACAAGCTGGACGCCCTAGTCCATAAAGAGAAACGGACTAAGCACCTCTTTAAAACTTGGAAGCCTTTCATCCTGGCTACCTTTACAACAGCGGAAAAAAATAAACTCATGGAACATTTCAAGTATACCGGCTGGTACTGTACTGCCCAACTACAAGGCACCTTGGGCAGACTGGAAATTACAAATTAAAGGCATTTACCATGCTTTATGCTGGAAATAAATACTGCTGTAATAGGGGACTCTAGTAAAAATTCGTCCTAATAGTAAAGCACCTAGGAAAGGATTGACCAACAGGGGTGGGTTAGGGAGGGGAAGTTAAAATGTTCTTTTGTTTTGTTGCCCTGGTTTGGGGCAACCTAATGTGACATATGGACAAATATCAGGCACCCTTTTATTATCCTGTATGTCATATCACCCATGTTGGGCTACAATCTGGTGCCTCAGATTTCTTACGCTCCAGGAAACATGTTAACACCTGCTATTTGTTTTGTCATGTAAACTCCTGAAAAATCCAAATAAAATATGTTTTAAAAAAAAAAAATAAAAAATAAAAAAAAAGAGGCACTGCACCTATCTGCACAACCTCAGAGTTACTCCTGCTCTTGTATTTGCCTGAGGAAGCGGGCTTGGGACCCGTGAAACGCTTTGCATAATTCTATGTGGAGTACTGATTAAATATATATTTTTCTGGATACCATATATGGTGGATGTGTCATATATATTGCGGAGATGGGTCCACCCCGGTCCCCCAATTTTTTATTTGGTTTTAATAGACTACTAATTTATATTCTGCTGGCGCCTCTGTAACTACTACAAAAAACAGGAATTGTACTCACCATTTGATGCCTATTTTCTTAATGCAAAGTTTTCTGTTTTTCAGAAACCAACTTCTGAATATTTGGCTCCAAATCCCTTGTTCCCTTATGTCTTCCTTTGTCCTTGCTCTGTCCCCCTGTGATGCGATCACTAACCATAGGTCTGCAGCTTCAGCACATATAAGTGACTCCAGTGGCTGCCTTCAGATAACTGCAACCTGAAAGGCAGGGCACACTGTCAATCATAGCTGCTGCTGCTCGGCTCCATCATTGGGGCAGCCTTTGAAGTTACTTACATGTGCTGAAGCTCAGTGATTGCAGCACAGGGGAATGCATTGTAAAGAGCAGGAGACAGGACACAGATGGACCACACAGCACTGCCGAGAACACAGCTCAAGAACACAGTTCATGTCCCAACCCGCTACCCAGAGGTGATCATCCTCTTCTCACATGCTCAGCACTTCCAGGAGCAATGGCCGGGTCACACAAGTCAGCTTTGCGGGCCGCAGGTTGAGTACCACTGATTTAACTAGTTCCAGATCCTTGGAGAGCATATCTATGCCCCTGAAAGCTTCACTTGCATATCAGGGTCATAGATATGCATCTCTGTTTGTTTGTCTCACCATGCTTCTGTCACCTCTGGCCAGTCCATGATCTGTGAATGGGAACATGTGTTCCCAAAGCTGATCAAAATGCCTGTTCTGAATGACCACCATCACTGAGATGCCTGTGGTCATTCATAAAATGAATGTAAGACACATGCACAACACTTCCTGTGTACTGTTACAGTACACAGGATAAACTGAAGAGACATCTAGTGTAGAGATGGCCCGAACAGTTCACCGGCGGACAGTTCACGGGAGAACTTGGGCTGATTGCTGCTCACATTTATCGCAAAAAAAAAAATAATAATAAAAATGTGCTTTGACATTTTACATTAAAGACAGTGGCTGCCAAATTTAGTGGTTAATAGCAAAGCCCCCTTATGTGCTAGAAGCACTAAATTTGTAGGTTGTGTGAAAGAGGACAGTGGGTACAAGACCTTATAATGTTTGAGAAAATCCATGTTAAAGTCAGAGGAAAAAAGCAGCAAAGTTACTGCGGTAAAATCACAGATAATGTATTAACATGTATATATATGTATTTATTTATTTTTTAATATATGTCCAGAGTGTGGGAATTAAAAAAAAAAAATATGTGGGGTCCCCCCTCCCCAGCCTCTTTAACCCCTTGTCCCCCATGCAGGCTGGGATAGCCAGAATGCGGAGCTCCAGACGCGTGGGGCTTCACACCCTGAGCTATACCAGCCCGCATGGTCAATGGTATGGAGGGGCTCCGGGAGAGAGGGGCTGCCAAGCCTTCCCCTCTCCCCCCGAGCCCTTGTCCAATCCATGGGTGAGGGCTCTTCCCCACCTCCAGTGCCCCAGGAGGAAGTGGGGGCTGCAAACGTCTGGGGAGGGGGGTTATGGTTCCACCTGGGATTCCCCTATAAGAGATACACCCACCTCCTCCCCAAGAGAAATGAGTATAGGGATACATAGTACCCCTTACCCTTTTTCCTCAAATGAAATAAAAACCACAAAAAGTCCTTTAATATCCTTTATTAACCATAAATACTTACCTGCACCTTTAAAAAAATGTTCCCTCACCAATATCTTTGGAAATGATCCCACTCCAATATCCTCTATCTTGCAACCTTGAATGAAGATATCTGCCAGCCACCACCACACACAATGCCCCCTGCCGCAGCTCTCAGCTATATTAAGCATAGCTGGAAGCACTGTACTCTGCTGCTCCACTGCCAGCTCCCGTTGTCCTACCCGCCTCCCACACCTGTCACCCCCACCCATGCTGGCATGATAAGTGTAGGCAGGGGGAAGGACAGCGGGAGCTGGCGGTGGAGCATCCGCATGAGTGCTGATCCCAGTATTAGTGCTTTCTGCACAATTTTTACGTTTTTATTTGGAAATTGATGACCTTTGCGTGTGTAGGAAGGTGTGCGTAGGCTTATCACATCTCTGGTAGCCCACAGGAGTACACGTGCAATCCCACGCTCACTCCCGGGGAACAGGAGGCCTGACCTGGACATACCATGCACGTATATCTGCTTCGTTACCTGGTGACCGCCCGCTTGGGCTACATCTTCCCATGGGAGTGTGCGCGTTCTCTCCGCGGACATACTGCACCTGCGACAACCCTGCCAACCAGGGTTATGGAACAGGGCCAGTTACAGCTGAACGCAAGAAGACACCAGGCCACAGGAGGTACAGTAAACTTATGCACACCTCCCCACACACCCACAGGATATCAATTTCCAAAAAAATTAAGGACTAAAGTATCCATGAAAGGGCTCTTACAGATTCCACTACCAGCCTCCTGCAACCAATAATGACATATGTGAGGAACAGGGGGTGGGGTGAGTATTTGCAGGAGGAAAAAAATATTTATGTCCCACTCTTGTGAAGTCTCTCCATGCCATGAACCACGTGGGATAGTATGGTTCAGGTGGCAGAGCCCCATATTGTCCATCCTAGTATTCATCATTCCATACTAGCCTACATAAGGAATAATTAGTTAGAGAGTCAAGGGAGGGGGGTTATTTTCTTAGTTCAAAAATGATGCTATGAAAACTTAAAAACGGCTAAGAAAGCACTAATACTGGAATCTGCACTCATTGTTGATGAAAGGGGAATGATGTAGCTGAATGAGAATAATATGTATGGGATCTAGCTGTGCAATTGCCATGCATGTTATTGATTCATTTATTTTGACTATGATAAGGCTTTAATGATGTGTTCTCAAAACCACATTCAGAATGTAATATATATATATATATATATATATATATATATATATATATATATATATATATATATATATATATACATACATACACACACACACACACACACACACACACAAAGTGGGCCATTTATACGGATACACCTTAACAAAATGGGAATGGTTTGTGATATTAACTTCCTGTTTGTGACACATTAGTATATATGAGGGGGGGGACTTTTCAAGATGGGTGGTGACCATAGTGGCCATTTTGAAGTCGGTCATTTTGAATCCAACTTTTGTTTTTTCAATAGGAAAAGGGTCATGTGACACATCAAACTTATTGGGAATTTCACAAGAAAAACAATGGTGTGCTTGGTTTTAATGTAACTTTATTCGTTCTTTTATTTACAAGTTTCTGACCCCTTATAAAATGTGTTCAATGTGCTGCCCATGGTGTTGAATTGTCAATGCAACCCTCTTCTCCCACTCTTCACACACTGATAGCAACACTGCAGGAGAAATGCTAGAACAGGCTTCCAGTATCCGTAGTTTCAGGTGCTGCACATCTCGTATCTTCACAGCATAGACAATTGCCTTCAGATGACTCCAAAGATAAAAGTCTAAGGGGGTCAGATCGGGAGACCTTTTTTACCCTAACGGACAAGAGCGATTTTCCCCTTTCAGTGCTCATTCCTTTCATTTCCATTAGCTTAATCACTACTAATCACAATGAAATGATCTATATCTTGTTTATTTCACCACCAATTGGGCTTTTTGGGATTGATATTTGTTTTCAGTAATTACTTTATTTTCTATGCATTTTAAAGGGAAAAACAAGGAAAAAATGAAAAAATACACTATTTCTCCAATTTCATCTCCTATAGTTTTAATATTAACACTGCTACTGTGCATAAAACCCACACATTTTATCTGCCTATTTGTTCTGGTTATCGAAAGATTTTAAATATATCCCTAGTACAAAGTATGGTGACAACATAGTATTTGGAAATAAAGGTGTCTTTTTTTGGTGGGGTTTTTTTTTCACTATTTTCACGTGTACGGGTATGCACGTGCACGTGCGGAGAACGCACGTGCACGCACAGCAGCAGCAACACTGTCTGACTTATAAAAATGTCCTGGAGCCATTAAGAGGAACTTGCAGGACTTTTTTATAAGTCAGGTTGTCACAAAGTGGCTATAATTGCAGACCAGTCTCCACAGGTATTTTTGCCCATTCATCTTTAGTAATGAGCTCCAAATGTTTCAGGTTGGAGGATCTTCTTGTCATCACCCTGATCTTTAGCTCCCTCCATGAATTCTCAATTGGATTCAAGTTAGGGCTCTGGCTGGGCTACTCCAAAACGTCTGCTAACCATTTCTTCGACACTTTTGCTGTATGGTTTGGGTCATTGTTTAGGAAATGTCCATTGGTGCCCAAGGCAAAGTTCCTCTGCAGACCACCTGATGCCTCATGTATTGTTTTTTTTTCATGGTGCTGTTTAATGTGATTAGGTCCCCTGGTCCATAGGCTGAAAAACACTCCCAAGGCATTAGGTTCTTATTCTTACCACCATGTTTGACAGTGGGGATGGTGTTCTTTGGTTTGAAGGCTTCTCCTTTTTTTTACGCCAAATGCAGGTAACATCATTGTGGCTAAGCAATTCCGTTTTTGTTTCATCTGATCATAGCACAGAAGACCAAAAGTCTTCTTTGACTAGATGAGGATTTGCAAAGGCCAAGCAACCTTTTGTGTGCCTTATCCTGGAGAGGTGGCGTCTTCCTTGGTTTGCATCCGTGGAACCCAGCAGTGTGCAGTGTCCGTTGGATTGTCTGCCCTAAAATATTGCCAGCAGCAGAGCCCAGATTTACCAAGATGACCTTGTGGTGAACCTTGGATTCTTTTTAACCTCTCTCACTATCCTCCAGGCCAGCACAGGTGTCACTTTTGGCTTCTGACCACGTCCTCTGAGATTTTCCACAGTGCGGAACATCTTGTATTTTTTTTAATAATTCTTGGCACTGTAGCTACTGGAACTTGAAAACATTTAGAAATGGCCTCGTAGCCCTTTCCTGACTTGTGAGCAGCCACAATGCAAAGCCACAGGTCCTCACTGAACTCCTTTGTCTTAGCCATGACTGTCCACAAACCAACTGCACAGAGAGCTGTTGTTTTCCACCTGTTTAGCAGATTAAAACAGCTGTTCCCAAATAATCAGGGCATTTAGGATGCTTTAGAACAGCTTGGACTATTTGTAATGGTATAGAACTTTGGATTTTCCCACAGACTGTGACAGTTTATACAGAAGGGTGAGGGGAGACAGAGAGCGCTCCGATGGTGCATTACCACAAATATGTACTTTACACACGCTTAAAATGTTACACTTACAATCTGTGCGGTATTACTGCGCCTTGCATAGTCCGTCAGTGGGTCACCTCAGCCTAATCCAGCCTGGCCAGGGCTGGAGGTGTGGATGGAGTCACACAAGGGCGTCCTTCTGCGGAGAACGATGCGCAGTGACTGCTGTCTGACGTCACTACCGGTTTCGGCGTAAGTCCACGCCTTCCTCAGGTGATGTTACCCTCAGACAGCCTAGTATACATAGCTTCACCCTTATGGCAACAGTTGCCACGGGGCGGGTTTAAAATTCAATAAACTTTATTGCAACACACTTAAAACCTGACAACCTCCGCTTTTATGCGGATTATTGCCGGACACTGTTTAAATATTAAAAGCAAACAATAAATAATAAATCAAACCATTATTCTTGTGGACCTTAGAGGTCTAATCTTAGGGCTGCCGTGTTTATTCAGTGAGTTTTTTCTCCACATTACTGACAGGCAAGCCCAGTACTACTGAATCAAAAAATAAGACCTTACTACAGACAATTGGCTAAATATAGATCCGAAACTACACTCAATATGCCATGGATTAATAAATTGCCTATGCTAGAGTGGTGTTTAAAACCATAGATCTTAAAAACCACTACATATAAGCACATATGTGCGTAATCTATGCACACATAATTATGTGTACAACCTTATCTAGTCTTGCCCTTGTCGTTCTGACACATTTAACTTTCTGGGCACTAGGATAATTCATTATAGGATCAAACTAATAATATCTATTCCTAATAAATAAGTGTTGGTACAGTGAATTAAAACAATTTATTCTAGCCTTCATGTTTATAAAAAAGGAGGAATATGCTATATGTATGCGCACTTGGGGGGAAGAATTGGGAGGGGCGTTATATACCTAATATCTGGTATCACGCTTTCTACCAGATAGTCTCACCCTTAAATTAATACCATAAAAATCAAATCAGACCTTACTGCAGCCAATAAATAATTAATCCTAATAAATAAATATGCCTTAAAAATAATAACACACATGATAATTATTGTCAATTGATAATGGAACCATATGTGCCACCTCGATTCCTAGGCACCTTAATGGTACCATCCTTACCCATCAGCCATACACAACGAGAACTGCATCCCCACCCAGATCCTGTGTAAACTCTACAACTTGGTCATCAAAGGGACCCCCTGAGACTACCAGCTTCACGCCTGTCCCGCTGGTCCTCACTGTCCTATCAAGGTCACAACCAACATCGCATGACTATATAGTTGTAACAATTTTCCCTTTCATGGGCAATAATAACTTCAGAGAGAGCGATCAAAATATCAAGATAACTACCAGTGGGGCCCCAATTATTGGCAGACAGTGACAATACTATTAAACTCAAGTAGTGCTTGTGAGCAAAAGTGGGGGGGAAACACGAAGGGAAACAAGGGTGGGGGTGGGGGGGGGGGAAGAGGGGGAGGGTTTTTTTTTTAGTTTGGTTATGAAACATTGGACCTCCAGATCTTCATCTAGGCCTCTGGGGGATAATGTGTCGAGACGGAAAATCCAGTAGACTTTCCTCTCACACAGTCTTTTGTATCTTAAACCCATAGGAAGGGTGTCTGCCATATATTCTAAGCCAGTGATGGTTAAAGTTCCAGGGTCACTCTGGTGGCATTGTTGAAAGTGACGTGGTACACTATGTTTGTCAGATTTGGCCAGAATGTTACATTTGTGCTCTCCTAATCTGGTTCTTAATTCACGGGTGGTCCTACCCACATATCTTTTGTTGCAACCGCATTGCAACATATATATATAATGAATTTTGTGGCACAATTAGTGAATTGTTTCAAAGGTATAGGGGGGCCTTCTGAATTTGGGATGCTTTTAAGCCTATGTTGCATAAATTGGCAGCACCCACATCTATTTGATCCACATCTGAAGTTTCCTGTTATGTTACTTCTCAACCAGGTGGTGGGTTCTTGCTTATCCACTTTACTTGGTGCTATTACATTTTTCAATGATTTTCCCTTTTTGTGGATCACATTGGGCTTCTCTGGTAATAGGCCCTTCATTATAGGGTCCTGTAGTAGAATGGGCCAATTCTTTTGGATAATACTTTGGATCTCTCTTGAGCTTTGAGTGTATTTGGTAATAAAGGTCGGTCCACTCCACTGGTTTGTGACTTTATTGGTATCTTTGTCTTTGTTTTTATTTCTGTTTTTGTTGTTATTTCCCGTGCCATCATTCCTACCCATACTGATGGGGTCATGTGCTTCATCCTTTTTATTTTGATATTCTAGTATTGCTGTTTCAATATGGCCATCCCTGTATCCTTTTTCTCTGAATTTTGTTCTCAGAATGTTAGATTGTTTTTGATAGTCCGTATCCTGGGAGCAATTCCTCCTCAATCTACAGAATTGGCTCCTAGGGATGTTGTTTATCCATCCTGGATGATGACAGCTATCCGCATGAAGGTACGAGTTACCTGCAGTGGGCTTGAAATGTGTCCTGGTTTGTATCTTATTCTCCTGATCAACAAAAAGTTCAAGGTCTAAAAATACTAGTTCTGTTTCATGAATCACATGAGTAAACTCTAGCCCAAAATTATTGTTGTTACAATAAGTTACAAATTCCTGAAATCTCTCTTTTGTCCCCTCCCAGATCAACAAGACGTCATCAATGTACCTAGTATATAGTACAAGATTGGATTTAAACGGATGGTCAGACCAGATGAAATATTCTTCCCAGAAAGCCATATAAATGTTGGCAAAGCTGGGGGCAAATCCCGCCCCCATTGAAGTTCCACACTTCTGTAGATAGTGGTCCCCCATAAACGTAAAGTAATTATGTTCCAAAGCAAATTGTAGGAGGTCCAATATGAAGGGTATGGGCTTGATTCACAAAAGAGTGCTAACTTTTAGCAGGGCCATTTTAGAGTGAATTTTTGCGTTTGCGCGCAAAAACGATAATGATTTTGCGCAAAAATTCGCGTTTGCACGCAAAAATGTTTCATTGCACGCAAAACTTTGCGATCGCGTGCAAACGCGAAACTTCGCGCGTATACGGCCATGCTAACAGTTAGCACTCTTTTGTGAATCAAGCCCTATGAATAATTTTGGACTGGACACATTTTGCTCAAATGTAAATAAAAAACTGAGAAATTATCTTTTGGGAGACACGTACAGTATGTCATTTCCCATCAAAAAAATTACTTGCTGGTTAATAAATAAAAGTAACTTTAAGACAAAATTTGCCAGGGGTATGAATAATTATGAGCAGCACTGTATAAATATATATATATATATATATATATATATATAAATATATATATATATATATATATATATATATATATATATATATATACAGTGGTGTGAAAAACTATTTGCCCCCTTCCTGATTTCTTATTCTTTTGCATGTTTGTCACACTTAAATGTTTCTGCTCATCAAAAACCGTTAACTATTAGTCAAAGATAACATAATTGAACACAAAATGCAGTTTTAAATGATGGTTTTTATTATTTAGTGAGAAAAAAAAACTCCAAACCTACATGGCCCTGTGTGAAAAAGAAATTTCCCCCTGAACCTAATAACTGGTTGGGCCACCCTTAGCAGCAATAACTGCAATCAAGCGTTTGCGATAACTTGCAACGAGTCTTTTACAGCGCTCTGGAGGAATTTTGGCCCACTCATCTTTGCAGAATTGTTGTAATTCAGCTTTATTCGAGGGTTTTCTAGCATGAACCGCCTTTTTAAGGTCATGCCACAACATCTCAATAGGATTCAGGTCAGGACTTTGACTAGGCCACTCCAAAGTCTTCATTTTGTTTTTCTTCAGCCATTCAGAGGTGGATTTGCTGGTGTGTTTTGGGTCATTGTCCTGCTGCAGCACCTAAGATCGCTTCAGCTTGAGTTGACGAACAGATGGCCGGACATTCTCCTTCCGGATTTTTTGGTAGACAGTAGAATTCATGGTTCCATCTATCACAGCAAGCCTTCCAGGTCCTGAAGCAGCAAAACAACCCCAGACCATCACACTACCACCACCATATGTTACTGTTGGTATGATGTTCTTTTGCTGAAATGCTGTGTTACTTCTACGCCAGATGTAACGGGACACGCACCTTCCAAAAAGTTCAACTTTTGTCTCGTCGGTCCACAAGGTATTTTCCCAAAAGTCTTGGCAATCATTGAGATGTTTTTTAGCAAAATTGAGACAAGCCTTAATGTTCTTTTTGCTTAAAAGTGGTTTGCGCCTTGGATATCTGCCATGCAGGCCGTTTTTGCCCAGTCTCTTTCTTATGGTGGAGTCGTGAACACTGACCTTAATTGAGGCAAGTGAGGCCTGCAGTTCTTTAGATGTTGTCCTGGGGTCTTTTGTGGCCTCTCAGATGCGTTTTCTCTGCGCTCTTGGGGTAATTTTGGTCGGTCGACCACTCCTGGGAAGGTTCATCATTGTTCCATGTTTTTGCCATTTGTGGATAATGGCTCTCACTGTGGTTCGCTGGAGTCCCAAAGCTTTAGAAATGGCTTTATAACCTTTACCAGACTGATAGATCTCAATTACAGTACTTTTGTTCTCATTTGTTCCTGAATTTCTTTGGATCTTGGCATGATGTCTAGCTTTTGAGGTGCTTTTGGTCTACTTCTCTGTGTCAGCTCCTATTTAAGTGATTTCTTCATTGAAACAGGTGTGGCAGTAATCAGGCCTGGGGATGACTACAGAAAGTGAACTCAGGTGTGATAAACCACAGTTAAGTTATTTTTTAACAAGGGGGGCAATCACTTTTTCACACAGGGCCATGTAGATTTGGAGTTTTTTTTTTCTCACTAAATAATAAAAACCATCATTTAAAACTGCATTTTGTGTTCAATTATGTTATCTTTGACTAATAGTTACCGGTTTTTGATGAGCAGAAACATTTAAGTGTGACAAACATGCAAAATAATAAGAAATCAGGAAGGGGGCAAATAGTTTTTCACACCACTGTATATATATATATATATATATATATATATATATATATATATATATATATATATATATATATATATATGTATGTAAATAAATGTATATATATGTATACAGTATATATACTGGTTGAACTCGATGGACGTATGTCTTTTTTCAACTAACATAACTATGTAACTATATATATATATATATATATATATAAAGTTATTAATTAATGAATGGGAGGAGCACTGAGAGGTTAAAAGTTCTATGTTCTATAAGAGGAAAGCAACCTGTAGAAATGAAGTTGTTCAATTTCCTCCTAATGCCTACAACTAACCTCCCTCCATTGGAAGCCTAACATCAAACTCCCTCATAATGCCTAACAATAAACTTCCTACCAATATAGTAGAGGATCAGCTACTCACAGTCAACTACTGGCCGTTCACCTATTAATAGCTGATCAGCGAGTATTATCTTGGCTAGTTTTGGCTACCGTATCAGCGATATTTAACGCTGCAGTTGACTACATGACTGCCAAAGTCAACACACAATTCATCTGTTTGGAAAGGCTGAGGGATTCATTTGAATAAAGTTTGAAGCATAACAAATGTTACATATCAGAGACATTATAGCCAGAGCCTCTCATTATACTGTATTAAGAGCTGGCCAGTTTAACAATGCCATTTCTTGATGCGTCCAAGAAGTCTTTGTTCCTCAGGCTATAGATTATTGGATTCAGAGATGGTGTCACAATGGCATAGATCATGGCAAAAATTTTGTTGGATGTCAATGACTGGACAGATTTTGGAAGCATGTAGGCAACCATCACGGTTCCATAATATAAGCACACAACAGTCAGATGGGAACTGCAGGTGAAGAAGGCCTTTTTTCTGCCAGAAATGGATGACATCTTTAGAATTGCTATAACAATGAAAATGTATGATATCATAATGATCAGAAATGGACATATTGCTGCTGGCACAGTAAGTACTATAGCTTCTACCTGCATGAAGGAGACATCTGAGCAAGACAACTCCAATATCGGTGCAAGGTCACAGAAGAAATGATCGATAGTGTTTAATCCACAGAAGTGTAAATTGCTTATACTTAAAGATGAAATGAGGGCATAAACTAGACTTGGTAACCAAGACATGATAGCTAGTTTCTTGCAAAGTCCATGTCCCATGATAGAGGTATAATGCAATGGATGACATATGGCCAAATATCGGTCATAGGCCATCACAGTCAGGAGAAGACACTCTGTGCATTCAGAAATGAGAAAGAATACATACTGAAGGAGGCATCCAGCAAAGGAAATAGTTCCGCCTTCATTTAACACCACGTAAAGCGTGTTTGGTACACAGTCAATACTCAGTGAGAGGTCACATATGGCCAGCTGAGAGAGGAAGAAATACATGGGACTTTGGAGGCTCTTGCTGTAGGACACCAATGTGATAATCATCACATTGCCACATATCGTCACACAAAAAAGTAAAAGCAACAGAAAAAACAGTAAATATTTGTAATGGTGTAGATTCTGGAACCCACAAATGAAGATTGTGGTGAGGTTGTTCATTCTGTTTAATAAAAAGTATAACATGAATTAGCATTATAATTTACACTGCTTATCTTCAACCTATTCCATGGTGGTGTACAGCATAGTGTTTTACAGACAGTGGGTTGATTGACCTCTTGAGGACCAGAGGTTTATACACCCCCCCGACCTTCCCAGTGACCAGGCCATTTTTTACAATGCTGCACTTCCCAACTTCAATGGTATACTGCTCGGTCACATAACTTAGTGCCCAAATAAATTTTACCTCCTTTTCCTCCCACTAATGGAGCCTTCATTTGGTCACATTCGATTGCTGCTGTGATTTTTTTTTTTCATTTATACTAAATAAAAAATAAAATATTTTTTCTCCCCTCTTCCCCCCTAAATAAGCCCTAGACAAAAATACAATACACTACACAACACTTGCATAGGCATATGCCTATGGTAGGGATTAGATTGTGAGGCCCTCCTGGTGACAGTTCAGTGACAAGACAATCCTCTGTGCAGCGCTGCGTAAGATGGCAGTGCTATATAAATAAATGTTGCCTTGTAAATCTTGAAAACAGCCTGCCAGATCATGGTCTGGCAGGCTGATCACCTCAGTCCCATGTTTACAATGATGGAAGTTCACACTCGTGCGAGCTCCAGTCTAATCTTGCTACTTACAAAATGACACAACATGGTGTCAATGAGGAACAAGAGAGACACTTTGTGGCTGCCGATCAGCGTTAAGGTGGCCACTAATGATCCAATCTTTTTCATCCAATCTTACCATTACTATGTAATATAAGGTAACTACCTGAAGTATCCATTCAGTGTATTCACTCAATTTACACTTATACTACATAGATTTGGTAAGATTGGATGAAAAAGATTGGATCATTAGTGGCCACTATTAGGCGGTTGCAGAGAGGTTCTGTAAAACCCACATAAAAATGCCATATGCATTTTGAACTTACTGTGAGTGGTGCTATATGTGTAAGGCATGCAAAGTGACTAGCATAAATAATGGTAAAACATGGGTACACATGTGGCACCTCCTACCTCACAGTTTAACAATACTCTGTACTAACATGTACTGTATTTTTGCATCAAACCAATACTGTTGCTGTGACTCTTTCCTATAGAAAAAAGCAGCAGCAAACACCATTTAAAGTGTACCCGAGCCAAAGCTCCTCTGCCTTATTCATGGCCATGTAATAGCCGACTGAGCCCGCCCATGCATGTGCAGTGAGCTGGAGCCGCAGGCTGTGCATGAGTGGGCGGGGTCCCACAGCTGCAGTACGGCAATAAATAAGGAAATGGAGCTGCATGGCCCCAATGTGGAGAGGGGGCCACACTCTGCAATGGTGGGCTGCCGACAAGGGAGGGAAGCCTTTATAGGATCCTGAGGCTTCCCTCTCTTCAGGGTAAGATCTTGTTTTGAACCCAAACTCTGGCTCCCTTTAAAGGACACCTGAACTAAGAGTGATTTAAAGGCTGCCATATTTGTTTTCTTTTAAACAATTCTAGTTCCCTGGCTGTCCTGCTCATCATCTGCCACTAACACTTTTAACTATAAACCCGGAACAAGCATGCAGATCAGATTTTCTGACTGAAGTCTGACCGGAGTAGCTGCATGCTTATTTCAGGTATGTTATCCAGAGCTACTGCAACCTAAGAGGTCAGCAGGACTGCAAGACATCTAATATTGTTTAAAAGAAAACTCGCATGACCAAACATTTTTGCACATCTATGTGAAAATATGTTCTAATTACTCTGGTTAACTCTGTGAATATAATTTTCCATAATATGAAAATTAAACAAAATCAAGATTACTTGCAAAATAATCATTACAGGCTCATATTTGCAAAAATTATTGCAAAATTATCCATTATCAACACTAATCATTACTATACAAGAACAGGCCAGTTTGTATTCACATATCATGTGATATTATGTTTCAACTTGAACTAAGGGTTATATGAAAGCTGCCATATTTGTTTTCGTTTAAAAAGATATTAGATGTCTTGCAGTCCTGCTGACCTCATAGGTTGCAGTAGCTCTGGATAACACACCTGAAATAAGCATGCAGCTAATCCGGTGCCAACCTCTGGTCCCAAGCGTCTATTGGACCGACCGACAGCTGTGTGATACTCCGTTTGTTTATTGCCTGATGAAGCGGGATTGTGCCCGTGAAACGCGTTGCGGTTTTGTTCGTGGAGTATGTGAATAAATTGTCTTTATCTCAAGCAACAGCATCGAGTGGCCTTTCCACCACCGCCACCCGAAATATTTTAAACATTTTAGCATATTTTATCCTTTTGGCGCCTCTGTACATCTACTTATTTTTGCATAGATGGTGATACAGTATATGCAAAAAATGTATGGGTATGCATGCAGACATTTATTTTCAATAAATGCAGTTAAAGGAACACTACCAAACTAAGTGTTCTAAAATGACAATGTACAAATAATGTCTAAGTAGCTGTGTAAACATTTTCCAGTTTTTCATGTTAAATATCAGAGGCAAAAGCTGTAATTTGTTGTGCATAGGTTGTAGCTGCATTGGAACAATTCATTGGCGAAGGGGTGGTGTCTGTGCCTCAATATTACACAACTAGTGCTGTTCTTTGCATGTGACACTACAGAGTTATATCAAAAGCCTCGGGTATCAGGCTCCACACACAATTAGAAAAAAGATATATTTCAGAGACACAAGCAGCTGCAGTTAAGCTAGTGAGAGCTTTCTCACACACAGGGGGTAACAGATGTAAGTAGAGGCATTCCCACTCCCCTCATGATTTACTGGTCTGTCACCCTGCTCAGCTTGGCCATCAGTGAAATGTGGAAACTATTCCCATCTCAATTGGAAAAAAACCATGTTAATCAATAGTATTCCTTTAAGTCACTGGAAGCCATTTTCACATAGATGAATAGTTTAAAAACTATGAGTGCCTGTGACGTTATGCATTCTAATTACTACTAAGTGTGAAATTATTTGTGTAATAGTTGTGCATTACAATTTGACATTGTAATTGTGAATTTCTCAGCAGAATTATTATAATGCAAAATTTAAACACATCACTAGTAATAACATATAATATTCTGTATCAAAGTGAAGTTAAGAATAATGGATAAGAGTTAGGAAAACGTTTTTTATCAGTGTTCCTTGCAAACATTTTTTCACATTGAAAAAGCTATTTTTGATTACGAGAACATTTTTGCAAAAATAGTATTTTTGCGTTTTTATGAAAGCAGAAAAAATAGTTATTTTACCATGAAAAGTGTGGAAATGCGGAAAATGGATATTTTAACTGCAAAATGTTTTCTTGTGAAACCGCAAAAAAACATATTTTTAATGTGAAAATTTGCAAAAAGTGTAAAAAAATAACAAAACATTTTTTAATGGCATTTTCACTCAAAAATCCAATTTAACATTATATTTGTGAAACTTAATGTGAAAAGAATATTGACATTTTCCCTCAACAAGGGGAAGGTTAGGATTTAATGACAACTAATTGGCCCGTACATTTGCATAAAATCAACATAAAATATACATCAACCAAAAATTATTAGCCTGTTATTGACCATGTCTTTCTTTTAATTAATTTTCAAACAGACAATACAAATATACATACCATACAGTATCAACATCCAATCCCCCACCACCCCTGATCCCTCCCTCTACCCACCCTTCCCGTGGTCTGTTCTTACCCCCTACATCAACACAACAATTGGCCTCAATTCACTTAGCAGCTGAGACTAGTCTACAAATGGTTTTTAGTCTACTGATGGTTTGGTGTAATGTTTTAGACCTGTTTTTAGACCTGGTCTAACATTCAGTAATTACACAATTCACAAAGGCAAACAAGGAATAACCACGCCCACTTTTTCTGACAGAGATCAGTCCAGCTGATTTCTGTAGGTAAAGTAATTCTGTGAGGTATTTTAGATGTGAGGATGGAATCTTTTGAATTCATTATGCAGGAGTTTAATTGTATGCAGAGAAGAGCTCATCAGAGGAGAAGGATGTCAGTCATAGCTACTTGTTTGTGAATTGCATCTTTTGATCATTTCCCCTGCTTTACCCACCTAATTACTAAATGGTTTCAACCAGGTCTAAAAACAGGTCTAAAACATTTAGTAAACAGTGAATTCCCCTTTGATGAAACTGACCAAACCATCAGTAGACTAAAAACCATCAATAGACTAGTCTAAACTGATTAGTGAATTGAGGCCAATGTGTACAAAAGCCCAACAACCTATCACATGTGTAAGGCCATTTCCTACTCAGGTATGTAAGCTGGTAAACTCGGATAGCCTCTCCAATCAGAGTAGTCCAGTCCTCCACAGTAGTCAAGTCCTCCACAGTTGGCGGTCGTAGTTGTTTCCAGTTCAGTATGATTGCCTTTCTTGCATAGAAACATAAAATATGCAAGAGAGAGATCTGACGATTATTTGGCAGGATTCTCGAGCCAGGCCCATGAGCAGCAATTTAGCAGTGACAACAATGGGTCTATCAAACACTTTGAATAAGTATCGGTATGCACACCATCCAAAATAACAAGTGGAATAAATACTGAATGGTGCTCAGTCAGTTAACCAGACCTATAAAAAGGTCTTACACAATCCTATCTATATATAAAATAACTGGCACACCAAGCGTCTATAATGCTCAATAGTTTATATTGTACTACATATATCAAAACACATACAAAAAGTGGCACATATCAAAACACGTACAAAAAGTTGCACAAAAAGTGGCACATAAAATCTAAGCAAAGGGCTCTGGGTTACAAAATGTGGCCCAAACAAAGTTGACAATCATTAAATAGTAGTGCACAATGTTTATAGAGAACATGGGCATACACAGCAATGGAGTATCAAAACTGTATTGATTGTCTGTTTTAATACTTTTGATACTCCATTGCTGTGTATGCCCATGTTCTCTATAAACATTGTTCACTACTATTTAATGATTGTCAACTTTGTTTGGGCCACATTTTGTAACCCAGAGCCCTTTGCTTAGATTTTATGTGCCACTTTTTGTGCAACTTTTTGTACGTGTTTTGATATGTGCCACTTTTTGTATGTGTTTTGATATATGTAGTACAATATAAACTATTGAGCATTATAGACGCTTGGTGTGCCAGTTATTTTATATATAGATAGGATTCTACCAAACACTTTGCCAAGGATTCCCCCCATCCCAGCCCAATAAGGTGTCAGCCTGGAACAGTCCCACATCACATGTTTGTAATCTGCTAAGTGAGCAGCACATCTTGGGCAGCAGCTATTTTTTTCCAGGAAAAAATTTGGCCAATCACGCCGGAGTAGTTATTGACCATCTTTAAACACAGTTGGCAGTTAACAGTGACTGGGTTTGGTTGGCTTAAATCCAGGTAGGCCTGCATGAAAAGTAACATTTGAATTTCCTTATTTTATAGATAAGCAAAGGCAGAACAATTCAACATATTTTTCTTTTCATGCTTACTCATTGATGGGTATATTAAGAGTATTTTTTATTTTATTTTGAAGAGTACCTCTTTGTACTCACCTTTAACTGAGAGCACAATCTGAAATAATTAAAATATTTCATGGGACAAAACAAGTCCATAGGTGCAAAAACATCCATTTATAAGAAGAATACTGTAAAATGCTCCCTTTTATAGGAAAGGCAGAACATTAAAGACGTTGCTGTCATCTTAATAACACTTTGATAGTCCCTCTAGTATTTAACAAATATTGGCCTAAAGGGCTTACACGGAATATTTTGTGATGTGAGCTGAAGTGCTTAGGGATTAGTGAAGACAAATAATGATTTTTACTAATTATTTAATTGAACTATAGCACAACCTGATTATATTCACTGCTACAGAGGTCATACAAATAACCCATTTGTTTTGTCCCAATTTAGTTGACATTTTAGTAAGAATTAACAGGCACTTTCAGGAGTTCATAGAGGAAATGCACACAGAGTGCAGAATTATGTTGCAGGATGTGATTTGTGTCTGCACGCAAAAAACACATTCAAGTGTGAACTATGCCATTGATTAACATGGGTTCTTAGTTTAAATCATGTGTGTGTGTGTGTGTGTATGTGTGTGTGTGTGTGTGTATGCGTGGGTGTGTGTGTGCTGTGTGTATGCGTGGGTGTGTATGTGTGTGTGTGTGTATGCGTGTGTGTATGCGTGTGCGTGTATGCGTGTGCGCGCGTGTGTGTGTATGCGTGTGTGTGTGTGTGTATGCGTGTGTGTGTGCGTGTGTGTGTGTGTGTATGCGTGGGTGTGTGTGCGTATGCGTGTGTGTGTGTGTGTGTGTGTGTGTGTGTATGTATGTGCGTGTGTGTGTGTGTGTGTGTGTGTGTGTGTGTGTGTGTGTGTGCGTATGCGTGTGTGTGTGTGTGTGTAGTGTGTGTGTGTGTGTGTGTGTGTGTGTGTGTGTACAGTGTATGCGTGGGTGTGTGTGTGTGTGTGTGTGTGTGCGTATGCGTGGGTGTGTGTGTGTGTGCAGTGTGTGTGTGGGTGTGTGTGCGTATGCGTGTGTGTGTGTGTGTGTGTGTGTGTGTGTGTGTGTGTGTGTGTGTGTGTGTGTGTGTGTGTGTGTGTGTGTGTGTGTGTGTGTGTGTGTAAATAGACAAGTGTGTACGCTGCCAAATTCTAAACTGCCCCATGAGAAAGTCATTAATGATCGTTTTGGACAATGAAAATCATGCATTGGTATTCATCAAAACCACAAAATAAATAATGATGATGATGATGATGATATAATTCCTGCTGAGGAATTCTATTGGTCAGTGTGTGGACCAATAGGAGACCCTTGCCACCATAACTCAAAATGCCAATGCTACAACTCCAACATGCCAATACTCCTCAGGGAAGATTTTACCACTAAACATATTTACCACTAAACATCCAGAACTCTGTATGGGGGAGGTAGGGAAATTAGTAGACACCATGGAATGCAGGGATTTTTTTAAGGGGGTAGAGGAGCCACTAGACCACCAGAGAAGTGATATGGGGATATTGAAGCTAGTCATCTGGGTTTCTACCCAAGTTAATACTTGAATCAAATCATTTTCTGGTTTCTGAATGAAAAACAAAGAACCTGGGCTTATACATGGATCTGTTTATATAAGATTATATACAGTAACCATGGGAGGACTGGCCAGGGGGCAAGGGGGGGTGATTTCCCCCCAGGCTGCATCTCATTTATTGATTTAGGGCTGGTACATTGCCTGGTGCATTCATATTCTTGTATAAGGTGAACCACTAGGCTGGCTGAGGGAAATAAACCCCCAATTACAGAGCAATTAGAGGGTGGGCAAGCTGGTAAATATACACAGCATGACACAGAGCAGAGGCTTGCCTGCAAGGTTCATGGGAAAAAATCTGTCTGGTCTCTCACCATTGTTAAAATGACTGCACGTGCACAGCTACATAAGGTATTGTCTAGGTAGAAAAGTTTCCGACAGTCCCTAGACTCCAGAAGGGCTGCTTGCAAACAGTCCCCAGACTCCAGAGGAATGATGAACGCAATGGAAACCCCGGCCGTTGTAACTCAAAATGTATTACATGCCTCCTGGTGCCAGTGTATTTATACTTTACCTGTCACCCCATCTCTGAGTGTTCTTGTTGTATTTCCCACATAACTACTGGCATATAGCACGTGCGGCAAAAACAAACTAGAGGCCGTTTTCACGGCAGCCCAGACATCCCGTCTGGGCTCCCATGAAAACGGCCTCTAGTTTGTTTTTTCCCTCTAGGCCAAAAGGTCCCAGTCCTCCCCTGACAGTAACTATTATAATAATATAAAGTAATAGGTTGTAAACAGCAGTCTGTCCAGGGAAGTTTCAAACTAGTGAAACAGCCCTTCTTTCACATAAGGAATATTGCAAAAATGAAGCACTTCATTCCTTCAGAGGATCTTCCAGCCCTAATTCATTGCCTTTATCACATTATGGCTGGACTACTGCAATGCCCTCTATGCAGGCCTTCCAAATAAAGACCTACACCGCCTGCAGCTAGTACAGAATGCTGCCGCAAGACTGTTAACAAGCCAACCCTGCCATTGCTACATAATACCAATCCTTACTACACTGTAGCACTGGTTACCTATCAAATGGAGAATCCTTTCAAAACTGGCATGCTAACATTCAAATCCCTACACGACCTGGGCCCCGAATACTGGAAGGATTTGTTGCAACTGCATCACACCTCCCACAACCACAGATCTAAAGCATCCAATAGCCAATGACCACCCCAGAGTTCACCTAAAAACCTTTGGAGCCAGAGCTTTGCCAAATGTAATCAAGACAGCTCCAACCCTGGACACGCTTACATCAAATCTGACAAGCCCCCTGTTTAGTCTGGCATTTATGGACACATACCTTTTCCCCCTGTACACATCACTATGCACTGATCTGAGACAAGCTTATGTGCTTTGGGCCCTATGGGAGAACCATGCTTTACAAATGTTTTGTTGTTGTTGTATTGTATGAATTTCTTGAATTATTTACACTATGTGAAAGAAAACTTTTTAAAGATGGCTTACATTCAGTATAAGCAGGGTTTCCCAGGAGATTTCTTTAAAGGGAAACTGAAGTAAGAGGTATACGGAGGCTGCCATATTTATTTCCTTTTAATCAATACCAGTTGCCTGGCAGCCTTGTTGGTCTATTTCTCTGCAGTAGTATCTGAATAACACCAGAAACAAGCATGCAGCTAGTCTTGTCAGATCTGACTTTAAAGTCAGAAACACCTGATCTGCTCCATGCTTGTTCAGGGGCTATGGCTAATAGTATTAGAGGCAGAGGATCAGCAGGGCTGCCAGGCAACTGGTATTGCTTAAAAGGAAATAAACATGGCAGCCTCCATATACCTCTCTCTTCAGTTGTCCTTTAAATCAGTGCAGATAGCTGTATAAGTAGATGAATAAGAATAATTTGTAGGGATATAGCTTTGCCATGCATTTTATATTTTTTATTATTTATTTATTTTTTGACAATTGTAAGGCTTTAATGAAATGGTGCATTCAAAACCCCATTCAGAATGTAGAATTTATTTTATTTTTTTTGTGATAAGGAAGGATTTACAACACAGAAATAATTATCTACTCAATTGTCATTTTAATTAAACAGAGATATATAAACAAGATAGGCCTAATATAGGATGAAGGTTACACAAACAAATAATAATAATAACAGTATTTAAGACACATAAATGTTTTATTTAAAGCGGTTTTTGACTCTGACAAAATATTCAATAAAAATGTGTTTTCCTACTTTTTATAACCCACGCAGTTATCATATTTGCTTTTGTGCACAAGTATTATTATTCATTTAGAAATGATAAGTTCCCAAAGTTCAGTTTATTTACTTTGAAAGCTGCTGGTGCATTTTATTCATAACTGTTGTATTTCTATTGTAAATGCAGCCAGTAATGATTTCTGAGCAGTGTTTCAGTTCAGGACTCATTAGCAGAAGTTTCTGCACAGTCAGAGAATGCTTACTTAACCACTTCCCGACCGCCCACTACACAGGGGCGGCGGGGAAGTGGAGCCCTTCAGGACGGCCTCACCCACAGAGGCGGCGGTCCATTTAAGGGCATGGGCGGAGCGATCGCGTCATCCGTGACGCGATCCTCCGCCGGCGCCTGTCACCGCTCGCTCGCCGCAACATCCCGCCGGCTATACGGAAGCGCCGGCGGGATGTTAACCCCGCGATCGCCGCATACAAAGTGTATAATACACTTTGTAATGTTTACAAAGTGTATTATACAGGCTGCCTCCTGCCCTGGTGGTCCCAGTGTCCGAGGGACCACCAGGGCAGGCTGCAGCCACCCTAGTCTGCACCCAAGCACACTGATTTCTCCCCCCCCTGCCCCAGATCGCCCACAGCACCCATCAGACCCCCCCCTGCCCACCCCCCAGACCCCTGTTTGCACCCAATCACCCCCCTAATCACCCATCAATCACTCCCTGTCACTATCTGTCAACGCTATTTTTTTTTTATCCCCCCCCCTGCTCCCTGCCCCCTCCTGATCACCCCCCACCCCTCAGATTCTCCCCAGACCACCCCCCCAGACCACCCCCCCCTGTTTACTGTATGCATCTATCCCCCTGATCACCTGTCAATCACCTGTCAATCACCTGTCAATCACCCGTCAATCACCCGTCAATCACCCGTCAATCACCCCCTGTCACTGCCACCCATCAATCAGCCCCTAACCTGCCCCTTGCGGGCAATCTGATCACCCCCCCACACCAATAGATCGCCCACAGATCCGACATCAGATCACCTCCCAAATCCATTGTTTACATCTATTCTCTCCTCTAAACACCCACTAATTACCCATCAATCACCCATCAATCACCCCCTATCACCACCTGTCACTTTTACCTATCAGATCAGACCCTAATCTGCCCCTTGCGGGCACCCAATCACCCGCCCACACGCTCAGATTGCCCTCTGACCCCCCCTTATCAATTCACCAGTGCATTAATTACATCTGTTCTTCCCTGTAATAACCCACTGATCACCTGTCAATCACCTGCCAATCACCTATCACCCATCAATCACCCCCTGTCACTGCCACCCATCAATCAGCCCCTAACCTGCCCCTTGCGGGCAATCTGATCACCCACCCACACCATTAGATCGCCCGCAAACCCGCCGTCAGATTACCTCCCAAATGTATCGTTTACATCTGTTATCTTCTCTAAACACCCACTAATTACCCATCAATCACCCATCAATCACCCCCTATCACCACCTGTCACTGTTACCTATCAGATCAGACCCTAATCTGCCCCTTGCGGGCACCCAATCACCCGCCCACATGCTCAGATTGCCCTCAGACCCCCCCCCCCCTTATCAATTCGCCAGTGCATTAATTACATCTGTCCTTCCCTGTAATAACCCACTGATCACCTGTCAATCACCTGCCAATCACCTATCACCCATAAATCACCCCCTGTCACCCCCTGTCACTGCCACCTATCAATCAGCCCCTAACCTGCCCCTTGCGGGCAATCTGATCACCCACCCACACCATTAGATCGCCCGCAAACCCGCCGTCAGATTACCTCCCAAATGTATCGTTTACATCTGTTATCTTCTCTAAACACCCACTAATTACCCATCAATCACCCATCAATCACCCCCTATCACCACCTGTCACTGTTACCTATCAGATCAGACCCTAATCTGCCCCTTGCGGGCACCCAATCACCCGCCCACACGCTCAGATTGCCCTCAGACCCCCCCCCTTATCAATTCGCCAGTGCATTAATTACATCTGTCCTTCCCTGTAATAACCCACTGATCACCTGTCAATCACCTGCCAATCACCTATCACCCATCAATCACCCCCTGTCACCCCCTGTCACTGCCACCCATCAATCAGCCCCTAACCTGCCCCTTGCGGGCAATCTGATCACCCACCCACACCAATAGATCGCCCGCAGATCCGACATCAGATCACCACCCAAGCGCAGTGTTTCCATCTATTCTCTCCTCTAAACACCCACTAATTACCCATCAATCACCCATCAATCACTCCCTATCACCACCTGTCACTGTTACCTATCAGATCAGACCCTAATCTGCCCCTTGCGGGCACCCAATCGCCCGCCTACACGCTCAGATTGCCCTCAGACCCCCCCTTATCAATTCGCCAGTGCAATATTTACATCTGTTCTCCCCTGTAATAACCCACTGATTACCTGTCAATCACCTATCAATCACCCATCAATCACCCCCTGTCACTGCCACCCATCAATCACCCCCTGTCACTGCCACCCATCAATCACCCGCTGTCACTGCCACCCATCAATCAGCCCCTAACCTGCCCCTTGCGGGCAAACTGATCACCCACCCACACCAATAGATCGCCCGCAGATCCGACATCAGATCACCACCCAAGCGCAGTGTTTCCATCTATTCTCTACCCTAAACACCCACTAATTACCCATCAATCACCCCCTGTCACTGCTACCTATCAGATTAGACCCCTATCTGCCCCTAGGGCACTCAATCACCCGCCCACACCCTCAGAATGCCCTCAGACCCCAGCCCTGATCACCTCGCCAGTGCATTGCTTGCATCTATTCCCCCCTCTAATCACACCTTGAGACACCCATCAATCACCTCCTGTCACCCCCTAGCACACCTACCCATCAGATCAGGCCCCAATTTGCCCCGTGTGGGCTCCTGATCACTCGGCCAAACCCTCAGACCCCCTTCCGATCACCTCCCCAGTGCATGGATTGCATCTATTTTCCCCTCTAACCACCCCCTGAGACACCCATCAATCACCTCCTGTCACCCCCCTAGCACTCCTATCCATTAGATCAGGCCCAATACAACCTGTCATCTAAAAGGCCACCCTGCTTATGACCGGTTCCACAAAATTCGCCCCCTCATAGACCACCTGTCATCAAAATTTGCAGATGCTTATACCCCTGAACAGTCATTTTGAGACATTTGGTTTCCAGACTACTCACGGTTTTGGGCCTGTAAAATGCCAGGGCGGTATAGGAACCCCACAAGTGACCCCATTTTAGAAAAAAAAGACACCCCAAGGTATTATGTTAGGTGTATGACGAGTTCATAGAAGATTTTATTTTTTGTCAAAAGTTAGCGGAAATTAATTTTTATTGTTTTTTTTTCACAAAGTGTCATTTTTCACTAACTTGTGACAAAAAATAAAATCTTCTATGAACTCGCCATATACCTAACGGAATACCTTGGGGTGTCTTCTTTCTAAAATGGGGTCACTTGTGGGGTTCCTATACTGCCCTGGCATTTTAGGGGCCCTAAACCGCGAGGAGTAGTCTAGAAAACAAATGCTTCAAAATGACCTGTGAATAGGACGTTGGGCCCCTTAGCGCACCTAGGCTGCAAAAAAGTGTCACACATGGGTACCGCCGTACTCAGGAAAAGTAGTATAATGTGTTTTGGGGTGTATTTTTACACATACCCATGCTGGGTGGGAGAAATTTCTATGTAAATGGACAATTGTGTGTAAAAAAATCAAACAATTGTCATTTACAGAGATATTTCTCCCACTTAGCATGGGTATGTGTAAAAATACACCCCAAAACGCATTATACTACTTCTCCTGAGTACAGCGGTACCACATGTGTGGCACTTTTTTACACCCTAAGTACGCTAAGGGGCCCAAAGTCCAATGAGTACCTTTAGGATTTCACAGGTCATTTTGCGACATTTGGTTTCAAGACTACTCCTCACGGTTTAGGGCCCCTAAAATGCCAGGGCAGTATAGGAACCCCACAAATGACCCCATTCTAGAAAGAAGACACCCAAAGGTATTCCGTACGGAGTATGGTGAGTTCATAGAAGATTTTATTTTTTGTCACAAGTTAGCGGAAAATGACACTTTGTGAAAAAAAACTATTAAAATCAATTTCCGCTAACTTGTGACAAAAAAATAAAAACTTCTATGAACTCACCATACTCCTAACGGAATACCTTGGGGTGTCTTCTTTCTAAAATGGGGTCATTAGTGGGGTTCCTATACTGCCCTGGCATTTTAGGGGCCCTAAACCGTGAGGAGTAGTCTTGAAACAAAAATGACCTGTGAAATCCTAAAGGTACTCATTGGACTTTGGGCCCCTTAGTGCAGT
The DNA here is from genome assembly GCF_040937935.1 of Hyperolius riggenbachi. Taxonomy (NCBI): domain Eukaryota; kingdom Metazoa; phylum Chordata; class Amphibia; order Anura; family Hyperoliidae; genus Hyperolius; species Hyperolius riggenbachi. The sequence goes on from NC_090648.1 coordinate 21,180,211, forward strand.
TAGGGTGCAAAAAAGTGCCACACATGTGGTATCGCCGTACTCGGGAGAAGTAGTACAATGTGTTTTGGGGTGTATTTTTACACATACCCATGCTGGGTGGGAGAAATACCTCTGTAAATGACAATCTTTTGATTTTTTTACACACAATTGTCCATTTACAGAGGTATTTCTCCCACCCAGCATGGGTATGTGTAAAAATACACCCCAAAACACATTGTACTACTTCTCCCGAGTATGGCGATACCACATGTGTGGCACTTTTTTGCACCCTAACTGCGCTAAAGGGCCCAAAGTCCAATGAGTACCTTTAGGATTTCACAGGTCATTTTGAGAAATTTCGTTTCAAGACTACTCCTCACGGTTTAGGGCCCCTAAAATGCCAGGGCAGTATAGGAACCCCACAAATGACCCCATTTTAGAAAGAAGACACCCCAAGGTATTCCGTTAGGAGTATGGTGAGTTCATAGAAGATTTTATTTTTTGTCAAAAGTTAGCGGAAATTGATTTTAATTGTGTTTTTTCACAAAGTGTCATTTTCCGCTAACTTGTGACAAAAAATAAAATCTTCTATGAACTCGCCATACTCCTAACGGAATACCTTGGGGTGTCTTATTTCTAAAATGGGGTCATTTGTGGGGTTCCTATACTGCCCTGGCATTTTAGGGGCCCTAAACCGTGAGGAGTAGTCTTGAAACGAAATTTCTCAAAATGACCTGTGAAATCCTAAAGGTACTCATTGGACTTTGGGCCCTTTAGCGCAGTTAGGGTGCAAAAAAGTGCCACACATGTGGTATCACCGTACTCAGGAGAAGTAGTATAATGTGTTTTGTGGTGTATTTTTACACATACCCATGCTGAGTGGGAGAAATATCTCTGTAAATGGACAATTGTGTGTAAAAAAAATTAACAAATTGTCATTTACAGAGATATTTCTCCCACCCAGCATGGGTATGTGTAAAAATACACCCCAAAACACATTACACTACTTCTCCTGAGTACGGAAATACCACATGTGTGGCACTTTTTTGCAGCCTAACTGCGCTAAGGGGTCCAAAGTCCAATGAGCACCTTTAGGCTTTACAGGGGTGCTTACAATTTAGCACCCCCCAAAATGTCAGGACAGTAAACACACCCCACAAATGACCCCATTTTGGAAAGTAGACCCTTCAAGGTATTCAGAGAGGGGTATGGTGAGTCTGTGGCAGATTTCATTTTTTTTTTGGTGCAAGTTAGAAGAAATGGAAACTTTTTTTTTTTTTTTTTTTTTCTCACAAAGTGTCATTTTCCGCTTACTTGTGACAAAAAATAATATCTTCTATGAACTCACTATGCCTCTCAGTGAATACTTTGGGATGTCTTCTTTCCAAAATGGGGTCATTTGGGGGGTATTTATACTATCCTGGAATTCTAGCCCCTCATGAAACATGACAGGGGGTCAGAAAAGTCAGAGATGCTTGAAAATGGGAAAATTCACTTTTTGCACCATAGTTTGTAAACGCTATAACTTTTACCCAAACCAATAAATATACACTGAATGGGGTTTTTTTTATTAAAAACATGTTTGTCCACATTTTTCGCGCTGCATGTATACAGAAATTTTACTTTATTTGAAAACTGTCAGCACAGAAAGTTAAAAAAATCATTTTTTTGCCAAAATTCATGTCTTTTTTGCTGAATATAATAAAAAGTAAAAATCGCAGGAGCAATTAAATAGCACCAAAAGAAAGCTTTATTAGTGACAAGAAAAGGAGCCAAAATTCATTTAGGTGGTAGGTTGTATGAGCGAGCAATAAACCGTGAAAGCTGCAGTGGTCTGAATGGAAAAAAAGTGGCCGGTCCTTAAGGGGTAGAAAGCCCTAGGTCCTCAAGTGGTTAATTGTAGCAAGTGAAGAATTTAAACACAAGATAAGGATATCACCAGTTCGGATGCGGCTGCCCCTGCAGGAGAAAAAGTCAGTCCTGTGATTTAACCCTTTGAATTCTGGTTTACTAAAAAAATGTGTTAGTACCGGTATATTATATGCTGTAAATAATCTTTTAGAGCAAAGAAGATAGGGTTTCACTCCACTTTTATTTAACTCCAGGATATGTTAAGTGAAAACATCCCCTAAGTTATATCAGTTGGAGCAGTTAATTTATGAACATTTGGTAGATTTTATCAATTGCGCTCCCCTCCTCTCCCACTCCCCTCTATCCCTGGGCCTGCTGCAACTCAAACACAGATGCTACATGTACATCTCAGAAATCTATACAATACACAAAATAGAGTGCGCTACCCCCTCCCAGTGTCCAATTACTGTTAGGACAGTCCTCATAAGCACTTCCTATGCTGTTCAACGTCCAATGTCCAGACATTCCAGATATTTCACCCGTGGCGGAAATTTTCACATGTATGGAAAAAAAGAAAAGAAAAAATTCACAGTGCAATCCTGTTTGTATCAGAACACAGGGACCATCACCCTATGGGGCCTGGTTGTGCCACTTCTATTGTGGATTTACCTCTATGTGAGTGACCATCAGCCATCATGTTGCTATGAGAATTTAGTTGTTTTACAAACATACTTGCACTATGATATTATCCTATTGCTTTGTTTGAGATTGGATACAACTTGATCGTTGGGAAGAGGTCGGTTAACCTCAGAAAGTGGATCAATATAAGAGAGTAGACTGACTCTTGGGTGCATGCAAAAATATTTAAATATTTAATAGGATCAATAATCAAAATTTAGAAAGCACGTACAAATACATACATTATAATACATATACACATACAATACCCCTCTACTGACAAAAAATGTCACCACCCTTAAAAAATGGACCATTACAAACCCCGGGAAGCTTAATAAAGAGGCTGCAGTCCTCTCAAATTGAAACACACTTCAGCTGAGTTTGAGAAATTAATCAAATATTGTATAGCAACTAATAGTCACTGGCCACAATGTGGCCACATTTCACTGACTCTATCTATGAAGAGGCCATCACTGGTAACGGCGAAACATGTCGATTTAGGCGTCACACATATGGACCATATCCCTGGGACTTGCTGTGATTAATTGAAGCACCTTCTATGCCTTCTCCTGAGATGGGATGGTAACTATACAAAACTAACAGCTTGAACTTGCCTGCAAACGCATGCTTATTCACTATAAGTCACTGGATGTTTGTCGCATGGACAATATACGCTTATGCTTTGCTACAACTTGCAAGTACTATCTGGCAACATAACCCAAGACTCTGCATGCTTGCTATGCTATGCTTTGATGCTCATGAACTGTAAAACGGAGTGGCTGTGAACCTAATTTATGCATCATTCCTGTATGTGCTTGAAGCTACACCTGACGTCTATAGGAGTCAATATATATATATTCAAGCTGTGTGGTGACTATATAGCTGCTGTCTGGACTGCGAGTGGGTCCATGGTTTCAACCTTTCAAATTTGAACTCTCTTACTTATATGGTGCAACTAACCTTGAAGTAATTTCTTTGGCACTAAAAACCAATTTAGGTCCCAGTAACTAGGACTTTTGAGCATTTTTCAACACATAGGAGCAGCCTGCATGGAGCTACTTGGATTTTTTGCATACTCAAGGCTTTGGCTATGCTTAAATGCCTGGTGTGTGCCAGTGACTATTAGTTGCTATACAATATTTGATTAATTTCTCAAACTCAGCTGAAGTGTGTTTCAATTTGAGAGGACTGCAGCCTCTTTATTAAGCTTCCCGGGGTTTGTAATGGTCCATTTTTTAAGGGTGGTGACATTTTTTGTCAGTAGAGGGGTATTGTATGTGTATATGTATTATAATGTATGTATTTGTACGTGCTTTCTAAATTTTGATTATTGATCCTATTAAATATTTAAATATTTTTGCATGCACCCAAGAGTCAGTCTACTCTCTTATATTGATCCATTATCTATGCTGACATGGTGCATGTGAAAATTGTTTGTGTAATGTTTATGTTATTTTATGGGTATTTGGCCCATTAGATATACTTGGTTTCCGCCTCAATCCCCTTTGTATAATTCCCCTTTCCTAACCTCAGAAAGTGCAGTTGCTGTCTGTAGGGCTGGGAAGCCTTGCAGTAAGGTGAGCGTGCCAATTGTTGGCTGATGGTCACTCACATAGAGGTGAATCCATAATAGAAGTTGCACAACCGGGCCCCATAGGGTGATGGTCCCTGTGTTCTGATACAAACAGGATTGCACTATGAATTTTTTCTTGTCTTTTTTTTCCATACATGTGAAAATTTCCACCACGGGTGAAATATCTGGAGTGTCTGGACATTGGACATTGAACAGCATAGGAAGTGCTTATAAGGACTGTCCTAACAGTAATTGGACACTGGGAGGGGGTAGCGCACTCTATTTTGTGTATTGTATAAATTTATGAACATTAATCTTCTCTCTAAATACTTTTTTTTTTGTTTTGTTTTTCTCTCAATTTTAATCTTTTAATCATTTTCAACAGATTGCATAATTAATAATGACTCTGCATGTGGGACAGCCAAAGTTATAAGGTACAACGTGCTCATGGCAATCAGAAGTTTACTTTGGATGATGAAAAACTTAAGTTTATGTAATTGTTTTAACCGGCTTCCAATGGCCTAACACCAATGGGTGGTGGGAGCCTGACTCTCTGAGGACTGCCTAATGCCTATTGGCATCAAAGTGCAGTAGGTGAGATTAGCAGGGAATGCACAGTCACTCGTGTGCGCATTCCCTGCTCGTAAACACAGCAGGGATCCGTGATCAGCCTGCCAGCTGCGATCGGAGCTGGCAGGCTGAAATAAAGAAAAAAATAAAACATAAGTATATGTGTACAGCGCTGCAATCTAGCGCAGCACTGTATAGAGAAGATCCCTGTCACCTAATTGTCCCTCCCAATGGATCACAATCTAATCCCTCTCATAGGCTGATGCCTATGAGAGTATATTGTAGTGTACGGATCATAGTCTAGGGCCAATTTGGGGGGTGGGGGGTGTTAATGAAAAGAAATAGGGATTTTTATTTAAAAAAAAATCAATCTTCATAAAAAAAATTGCAGCAGCAATCAGAGACAACCAAAAGAAAGCTCTATTAGTGGCAAGAAAAGGAGGTAAAAGTAATTAAATGCTAAGTTGTATGACCGAGCAATAAATTGTTAAAGTGGTGAAGTGCTGAATTGTAAAAAATCACTTAGTCACTGGGGAGGGGGGGGATAAACCACTGGTCCTCAAGAGGTTAAATAAGTTTGTTGATAGGAAACTATCCACAGGCTAGCTTTTCTTATACACTCAAATTAGCTGCTCCTGGTCACACACAAACTATTGTGTCATTGTTCTAAGGAGGAGGGGATCTGTGCAGCCTAAAGTCTCCTACATATTGTATGCATGAGCAACACATGTAAAATGGGCATATGCTGCACCCAGTAATTTTGGCACTGCCAAAGGCAGGCCCGGCCCTAGACTTTTTGGCGCCTGAGGCAATTTTCAAAGAAATCGCCGGCGTAGCAGGAAGTGACGTCAGTGGAGCGCACGCTGGCCTGGAACGAGGAAGAGGTGAGTAATCCCCGCCCGTTGCCTCTTACGAAATAGCTGCAGCCACAGCACGGACCTTTTTAAAGCTGGAGGGGAGCGGAGGACGGGGGACCCAGGCGAGGGAGTGGGGGGTCCGACCCCCCTCCCCGCCGCTAGGCCCAATACCCCCTTCCTGCCCGCTATCCCCTCCAGCTTGGGCGGCCCCCCACACACATGGACGGGCGGGTGCCGCCCCCCCCAGAAGTGCCGCCTGAGGCAAAAGTTTCACCCCGCCTCATGGGCCCTGGCCAAAGGCTATAATACATTTAGCTTATATGGTGGTGCAGGGTTGCTCATAAACTACACCAGCGCGAATCTACGCGTCGTAGTACGCAACTACACATCGTAGTTCGTAGGCGAAGTTTAAGAACTACACGTATGCATTTCCGCGTAGTCGTAGTCCCGCTATGCAAAGCTTCGCCCGCTACGCGTAGTTGACCTATGTATTGCGAAGTCAACTACGCGTGCGGTAACTGCATCTATATGGATCATTGCGCATGTGCAGAAATATTATTGACCTTTTATATGCATACAATTCCACATTGGAAGGTGGAATGTATGCGTATTTTGGTTTATATTTGCAAATAGGTTGAAGATTATTGCGGAAATTTTTCCGCATAAGGGCATAAGCGGTCGCATCAACTACGCTTCGCACTACGCGAAGCTTGCATATTTTAACACGTAGTCTACGGAATGCAAACGTAGTGAAGTTTCTGATTACATAGACGTAAATTGCGAAGCGTATTTGCGTAAAAATACGCGTAGTTCCAGCGTAGCGAAGTTGGATGACTACGACCATCCCTGTGGTGGTGGCAGGTGAGTAATGTGGGTGTGGGAGTGTGCCACTGTAGCCAAACTCCAGCTGGCTGATTTGAGCTTTACAGCCATTGGGCTGCTTAGGAAATCTGTTTTGCAGCTGCTGGAGTAAATTGTGGCCTTATAGTCACTGTAATTAGTGGCCTTGCAGCCATTCGGGGGGGGGGGGGGGGGGGGGGGATCAGTGTTATGCAAATAGAGGTGGATGGTTAGGGCTAGGAGTAGGTGGATGGAAGTTACTGCTCAGACATTTAAAAAAAAAACATATATAATACAAATATTGTTAAGATTAATCATCTAATAAATGCCTATGCTGATGAATGTGGAAACCAATTGGATATGACATAGGTTATAGTTAGAGCAGCCTATCCTCTATCTTGTAGATAATTTGCTATAAACAGTGAACATTGGTGTGACAGAAGGAACGGTTAATTTTAGGAACCAAGAGTAGGGGGTGGGGTTAGACATTAGGTGGGGGGATAGGGTCAGACACTTGGAGTAAGGGTTGGGCATTAGGTGGGAGGTTAGTGTTAGGCATTAGGTGGGGTAATAGGGTCAGACACTTGGAGTAAGGGTTGGGCATGAGGTGGGAGGTTAGGGTTAGGCACTTGGAGTAAGTGTTAGGCATTAGGTGGGGGTTAGGGTTAGGCACTTGGAGTAAGGGTTAGGCATTAGGTGGGGGTTAGGGTTTGGCACTTGGAGTAAGTGTTAGGCATTAGGTGGGGGGCTAGGGTCAGACACTTGGAGTAAGGGTTAGGCATTAGGTGGGGGTTAGGGCTAGCCATTTGGAGTAAGTGTTAGGCATTAGGTGGGGGGCTAGGGTTAGGCACTTGGAGTAAGTGTTAGGCATTAGGTGGGAGGTTAGGGTTAGGCACTTGGAGTAAGGGTTAGGCATTAGGTGGGGGTTAGGGTTAGGCACTTGGAGTTAGTGTTAGGCATTAGGTGGGGGGCTAGGGTCAGACACTTGGAGTAAGGGTTGGGCATTAGGTGGGAGGTTAGGGTTAGGCACTTGAAGTAAGTGTTAGGCATTAGGTGGGTGTTAGGGTTAGGCACTTGGAGTAAGTGTTAGGCATTAGGTGGGGTTTAGAGTCAGACACTTTGAGTAAGTGTTAGGCATTAGGTGGGGGGCTAGGGTCAGACACTTGGAGTAAGGGTTGGGCATTAGAAGGAGGGGAGTAGGGTTAGGCACTAGAAGGGAAGGGTTCAAGTGAGAATGGTGGCTGGGTAAGTTTATAGTAAGATATAAGTAATTTCACTTACTAAGATTTTTCTATCCCCACCTCCCGACATCTAACTCATGCGACAGTGCCACAATAAATATGCTGATATTTTTATTACTCAATGTTCTATCTAATGAAATATCATGCAACCATCCTTCAATGACAACATTATGGCATTGATAGAATAGGCTTCATTTCTCAATTTACTTAGCTAAACATCAAAAAAGGCAACAAAATTGCATCACATTAACATCAAGTCACTTGTAAGAGGACAAGCGCAAGTGCTTTCCAAATATCTTTGTTCCTCAAGCTGTAGATGATGGGGTTAAGAGAAGGAGTCACAACTGCATAGATCATAGTCAAAATTTTGTTCATAGTCACTGACTGCATTGAAGTTGGAAGCATGTAGGCAGCCATAACCGTCCCATAATATATGCACACAACAGTCAGATGGGAACTGCAAGTGAAGAAGGCCTTCTGTCTACCAGAAGCTGATGAAATTTTCAAGATAGCTCTGACTACATAAATATATGACACTACAGTAATCAAAAGTGGACAAACCATTGCCGGGACTGTAAGTATCTGGGCTTCAAGGTACATGAAGGAAACATCGGAACACGAAAGTTGTAATATTGGGGCAAGGTCACAGAAGAAATGGTCGATGGTGTTTAATCCACAAAAATGTAAAGTGCTTATACTTAAAGTTGAAATGGTTGAATAAGTGATGCCTGGTAACCAAGACATTATAGCTAATTTCTGACACAGTCCACTCTCCATGATAGAAGTATAATGCAGTGGATTACAGATGGCCAAATATCGGTCGTAGGACATCACTGTCAGGAGAAGACACTCGGTGCATTCAGAAATAACAAAGAATAAGTACTGAATGATGCAGCCAGGAAAGGATATTATACCACCTTCATTTAGGACAACATAGAGTGTGTTTGGTAGACTGTCACCACTCAGCAGAATGTCACATAAGGCCAGCTGGGAGAGGAAGAAATACATGGGAGACTGTAGATTCTTGCTGTAGAACACCAGCGTGATAATTAGGACATTCCCACATATTGTCACACAAAAAGTCAAAAGCAACAAACAGAAGAGTAAATACTTGTAGCTTTGGAGATTTTGAAAGCCAAGGAGGAATATAGTGGTGAGGTTATTCTTTCCCTCCATTTTTGTGAACAGCCAAGAGAGTTAAATGAAATCTGTAACTTGAGAATCATAAATATGTAATATTGACCCGTTCTGGGCCTAAGGTTTTCCTCTTGTTCTTTGCTTGTTATTAATATTCCTAGAGTCATTTAATTTCCAACCCCAATTTTCAGCATTCAAATGTCTATCACAACTTATTCTCCCAAGTTCTGTATTTGTTATTGCCGTAAACACACTATAGTGACACAGACCTAAGGGAGAGGGTTGTAGCCATATTAGTGCCCTTGTGGCAACAAAAAAGTTGAACACTCTAAGGGCCAGTTCACACTGCAAGTGCTTCTGGGCGCTTTTGGGTTTTAACCAGCTTAGCGTTATGGATTTCTCAGGCCCTAGTGGGGCGATTTTCACTATTTGTTTTTCAAACACGCAGCTAGCACTTTGCTAGCTGCATGTTTATACCGATCGCCGCCGCACGCTGCTGATGTGCCGCTACCCACCACGTAACAGTGCCCCCCCCCCAGGCCCCGTGCGCAGCCTGGCCTATCAGACTCCCTCCGACGCCATGACGTGGATGACGTGGATGACGTCATCCCGATCGTCGCCATGGTGACGGGGAAGCCAAACAGGAAATCCCGTTCTGAACGAAATTTCCTGTTTGCTCTGATCGCCGGAGGCGATCGGAAGGGGTGGGGGGATGCCGCTGCACAGCGGCTATCATGTAGCTAGTGCTAGGCTAGCTACATGATTTAAAAAAAATAAAAATAAACAATAGTGCTGAGCAGCCACCCTGGCGCATTTAATAGAACGCCAGGGTGGTTTTAAAAAGTGTTTTGCTAATGTAACCCTATGTGGCTTTTCCCACAGCACTGTTGTGATTTAAATACAATAACAAAAGTGCTACATGCAGCATTTTCAGGGTGAGCTTGAATACATGTAAAAAAAAAATGCACATCCTTTAAAAAATCTGAAAATTGCATTGCAAAAATGCAATTGCTAGGTGTTTAATGATTGTGCTTGCATTTTGCAATGTGAATCAGACCTAAATCATGGCATTGAACCATGTGCATTCAAGACAAAAACAAAAAAAAAACCAAAACATAAGACAATCCATAAGAGTAAAAGGAAGCTTACAAATACTAAATGTTTTACAAATGTTTGTAAAATGGTTGGAGACTTTTGAAACTTTTTTATTATTTCTATTTGTAAACAAGCCTAAAAAGTGTGCAAAAACATTAAAATCATTCCAGAAATGTTAGTCTTGTCCAGGTATACAAGGCATTTTACCTACCTCATGTTTGCCGAATTTTTGTCTGATTAAACCAAAATAAATAACTTTTATGATCAATATCTGAGCAACATTTTTATTTTCAAAATGAATCAAGAAAGACATTTACCTTTCTTTGTACTACTGTTTTTTATTGGTTTTCAAGTTTTTTTTTGTCATTACTGTAGTTAAAAGGCATTGCACAGATCTTAAAAAAAGAACAAATAGTAGAAGAATATATAAACAGAAGCAAAATGTATTCATTTGAACTTGAACTATGTGAAACTTACTGAAAATATAGAATATAGAAAGGAAATGCACATGTAGTGAAGCATGATAGAAATACTACCCAAGTCTAAAAATTGGTTAAAGAGACTATTCAGTCTAAAATAAACATTATACAGACCCCCTTCTCATGTGAAGTTATCATTACTACCAGATGCTTCCAGCACTAAGCACCACCCCCTTGTAAAAGCTTGCCATGGCATTCTCTCTATCTGAGATAGAAAAAGTGCCATGGAAGCACCATAGTATGTATCTGCTAGGTAGCAGGGCTACGCACATCTCTTAAAGTAAAAAGATTGGTTTGGTGTTTTGTGGCACATTCCTACACATCTTGTGCCAATGTTGTGCCATTTACACTTCCATTCCAGAACATTGAAAGTCAAATATTTTTCCAACCTACACTGTCATTGGCCTCAATTCACTAAGATCAAGCTGGAGAAAATAAAGCAAGAGAAAACTTACGAGCACACAGTGAGAGAGTTATCTTATCTCTTCATTCCTCAAGTTACCTCCTCTGTAGTTAAGTTACCTCCTCTGTAGTTATTTTCACACACAGTTAATTAATAGTTTGTCTTTAACTTTAGAAATCTGGAGTTATTTTAAGGATTGAAGAGTTAACTTAAAGACAGAAGAGTTAACTTTAGGTTTGCCTGAGGTAAAATGTTTCCTGAATACTACATGCCTTATCACCATGGTGATAACTAGAGAAACGTTATTAAAGACAGGAGATAACCTTAGTGAATTGAGGCCACAATATCCCCAGCATGAAGCAGGTGAGAAAAGCAAGTTGGATAGCTACAGGCCTAACAAAACCTCAACTTGTCCTTGCTGGAAAAATGTCTCCCCATTGTAAGCTGAATTACATTTTAGAAGGCACATTGTGATAATGCTGAATTATCTAGTAGTACTAGTAACCTCATTTTCTTAGCTTAAATAAAAATCTGATTTATTTATTTTTTCAATCCTTCAGATTGTGTATTAATATAACATTTTCTACTAACATTTTTTCAAACTGTCATATCCTCAGCGTTGTCCCATAAAAAACAACTAATAAAATATTTACAAAAATGTGCGTGGCATACCCACTTTTGTGAGCTACTGTATGCATGCTTGTGTGTGTAAATTAATATTATTATTCCACTCAAATGAAAGATTTTTTTTCAGGAGTGTTTTTTTTATTTTTATTTTTATACTATTATTGGTTTTACTAACAAAAACAACATACTCCATTCAGAACAGCCTGTAAAATTCTAATTGTATGATTGATTTTATATGTTATGATTATTTTGCTTTGCATAGAAGCATAACTTACCCTTTTTTTTTGCTAGTTCAAACTTTTTAAAGCTTACTTAAATTTGCTATCTGAAAATGCTACTTGACAATGTACACAGTATTAATTCCAGTCTTTTGCATTAGTTACTCCAATAATCTTTAAGAAAAGTAGTTTTATCTTTACTCGTCTTGATCCTATTCAGAGATAAATATGATCAGGTTATACCTACCAGTACATTAAAAAATGAACTATAATATGCATGCATTCAGTGAGGAATAAATAGGTATTATGTTGTGAAAATATTCTTTTATAAGAGAATGAGAACATTATATACCTTGCTGTACCCTTGACAATAGTTTAGAGTAGTTATTTAAAAAGGCTATAGAGAAATGATGTTGTGAATTGGGATCCTAAGGAAAATACAAAAAAAAATGGTCTCTAATGATTTGTTCATACAAATTCATTTCATTGTTGTGTTTCATTGTTATTAGCTTTTGATTTTGATTTTGAACCATTTTAGATATGTGTACAGATGACTGCCTTTACCCAAGCACTGTTTACTGCTAAAATGCTTCCAAAAATGCAAAATTAATGCCAAACAAAGAGGCATTATTATTTTCCTTCAAAAATTGACCCCAGCCTAAAATATTTCTATTAGTTTTCAACAAACACAAGAAACTATTGTAAAAAGTTCATTTTGGGTTCAAGTTGTCATAAAAATGTGGGATTTTCACAAAAATATATATTGATTTTTTAGGCATAAATGGAAATTGCGGTGAGTTATGTTAATGCATATTTGCTTATATTCACATTACAAGACAGATCAACCTATTTTTCTTGAAAACTCACATTTTAACAACAATCTTTGACAAGGAGTACGATCCAATTCACAGTTTCTCTTAAAGCGGAATGAAACCCAGCATTTCTTCTCTACTTTAGTAGATTATTTACCGCATATTATATACAACCAGCATTTTTTTTTTTACTAGAACAGCATTCAAAAGGTTAAACACAGGCCTTAGAAGATCCCCTTCAGGGAAAGTTGGACAAACCCGAACTAGAGATAATGTTATATTGTGTTTAATTGTGTCAAGTGAGAAATGTAAACAAACCCTTCTCTGACACTGCAAACTCTCCTGAAGACAGTGAGACAATTAAAAAGTATCAGAAAGCATTTCTGCTTACGTTAGAAGATGAATAAAGCAGTTATGAATAAAATGCAAAGTCAGCTTTCAAAACAAAAAAAGTGTACTTTGGGAACGTATAATTTCTAAATGAATAATAATACTTTTGCACAAAAGCAAATAGGATAACCGTATGGCATATAAAAAGTAGGAAAACATGTTTTTATTGAATATTATGTCAGGGTTTTATACCGCTTTAAGTTTTCTCCTACAGACACTTTTTCCTCTTCTGTTTAAATTAACTTTTAGCATGCGATTGAAAAAGTACCAAAAAGTAGGTGAAAAAATACTATCAAAATAATTCTGAGTATTTTCTTGCTTGCTGGTGGCCTAAAAGACATTTTATTGACAAGGGCCCATATGCAATTCCCTTTTTCTCCTGAGTTTTCTCCCAGGCGATACTTTTAACTACTTTACGACTTCTCCACGCCAATTGGAGTGGATGTGGGGGCAGCCCCAGGACCGCACAATGCAAATTGGTGTGAAGTCCTGGGAGGGGGTCTTGCTCAACATAGGGTAATACTGTTCATGTATGCGTTGCGCAAAGAGCCCTGCAGCGTGTCCTCCCGCCGCTCTCACCTCTTTATATCAGCAGCGAGCGGGGAGAGCGCCCATCCTCTGCCCGGATTTTACTGGATTAAAAGGACCTCAGGAGAGGTCAAGTCTTCTGGACAAGAGTGAGAGAATTTTGTTTGTAAGGCATCACTGAGCACAATTTCCACCTGTTAACAGAGGTGGGCTCTATCCGGTGAGCAGATTGTTGTGTAGGGAGTGGGAGCATCAACATACACGGAGTGAAAGCACGTTTTGCACAGAGGGATATCGCTGATTAGTGTGGCTTTACATGAACAGTATTACCCTATGTTGAGATATTTTATTGCAGGATCAACATTATTAAGATGTGTATTTGAGTACTGCCCAAGATCCACCTAAAAACCTGGGGTGGCTCAGATTTGGTGAGCATATAAGGAGAAGGGGTGTGGGACTATAACTATTTGGCACTAACCTTCACAAGCCACAAAGGCACTCTGGTGGTGTGCTGTATGATATTGACAGTCTGAACGTTATCACCCTATGTGGAGATCTGTGTATGTTTTTCCTGGAGCGGTGAGTGCAGGAGCGCTATTTGACTGATAATGATCATTGAATCTTTGGCAGAAATCCCAAGCACGGATGAACCATCCCAATCGAATTTGTTGAGGAATTTTGTAAGCTATCTGTGGTTCTAGTTAACAGACTTTGACACAATTTTGTAAATATTAGGTTCTGGAGAGCGCAGCAGTAATATTGAATTATTGTATTAACTGTTGGATTCCCTGCAGCAACTTAACGCTCGATCAGTAACAGCTTTGGACGTGCAAACTACTTAGCACCCTAGTTTGCACGTCCAAAGGTTTTAGGTGTGCTAACTATGTTAGCACCCTTTTGTGAATTGAGCCCCTGGCGTGTTTGATTTGCCCCTATACATTATAATGGAGCCAAAAATGGACTCCTCACCCCCGAGTCAGCAGACACATGGAAGCCAATCAGCTATCCCTCCCACCTGGACTGCCCACCCACCTATCAGAAAGCCAGCACAGCAGCCATTTTACACTCTGACTGTGGCTGCTGTGAGTATGAAGGAGATTAGGGACAGAACTGTACTGCTATTAGGGAAAGTGTTAGTTAGGCCTGTGTTCTGTGTCCCCAGTGGAGTTTCTTGCTGCTACAGTACCAATTCACCATCTACATAATGTAGCCTTCTAAAGACTGTGTATTGATTTTGTGATATTGCTGTCCAGTGTTTTCACACAGTGCACTTTAGCTGTTGCAGACAGGTGCTTAGTGCCACAGTAGTTCACTCTTCTATTGTTATATTGCAATTCTGTATGTCCAGTGCACCCATTAGCTGTTGGACACAGGTCTGCTAGTACTAGTAGTGCACCTACTTGATAAAATCAATTGCCCTTATAAGGGCTGTTTTTCTTTTTCTTGCTATTGTTATATTGCAATTCGGAGTGTCCAGTGCACACGTTAGCTGTTGGAGACAGGTCTGCTGGTTGTAATAGTGCACCGACCATAACCAAATAATTCTTCACCACCACTACAGGCATCTAGTATCCACTACTCCCCCCTGTATAAGGCCTCAGTGCAGAATCAGTGTTTTTTTTTTGGTCACTTAACTGTCATTGAACTATCTCAGCCCGATCATAGGGTCTGGAAAACCGTGATCGCCTGCACTCCCCCGAACATGCGCGGCAGCCACTACACAAAGATTGCTGCAGAGAGGACTAACTTTTATGTCCTGGAAGTGTCAACTAGCAAAAACAATGATTTGCTCACCTGGAGTTATCACTAAAGCACTTTGCAGTTGTTTGTGGTGCATTAAATGTGTTTCATCTGTCAGTGTGAACCGGACCTAACGCTTACATTACCTTATCGCCGTGTACACATTCCGGACGTTTTAAAGCACTTAATTCCACAAATTTAGGAATGTTCTGTGATTTTTGCCCTTTAGAGATGAAAACACGACTCTGCGTCAACTACGTAATTTTGGGTGAGACTTTTGGCATGGATTCCCCTACGAATGCCACAAGCCAGGGGTTAGGCCCCTTGAAACAACTTTTTCATCATTCTTGTGTCCAGAAACTGTCCCTACAGGTTTTTAAATGTGCCTGCCCATTGAAGTCTATAGCGGTTAATGCGGTTCACTTGTTCGTAAGTTTTGCAGAAAATTTGCGTTCCTGAACCGAAAATGTATTGCTCAGGCCATCATTAGTGGTCAAGAGGCCAGGGCAGAAAGAGTTAACTTACCTGCCATACCACCTTCAGATGATGAGCTGCATGCTGCACTCCATACTCTCAACATGTCTGCCTTCACAGCCAGAACTTCCATTGTGAAAGTGGAAGTGTTGGGCAGATGGAGAGCAGCATGGACCTATAAGCAGTAAGAAACGTAAGTCAATGCTCTCTGCTGAGATCTTCTTCTTGCACATACTCAAGTACAGTTTTGCTTCTCACAAAACTGTGTTCCCTCCCTCTTATGTTATTTTTAGTTCAGTGGGTGATGGAAGGTTGCAAATTTCTCTACTTACAGAAAGTGTTCTATTTTCCTTAATTTGTATACATGCTAGTAGTGTTGATTATGATGGAAAAATCTATCTTTTATGAAATTTTGTGTTATTTTGGAAATTACATTCTTGCAATTATGAATTGTAAGTAGCCTTTATTTTGTATAATTTTCCCAAATGATAATAACAATTGCATTCCCTGAATTTACCAAACTATTTTGAAAATATTTTCACATAGATGAGTATATGTGTGAAAATGTATGGTAATGCATGCAAAAATTAATTTTCACCAAATGCATTGAAGTCCATAAACATAAAAAAAACAAAAACAAAAAACAAAACAAAAAAAACAAAGTGGAGTTTATATATGCAAACATTTATGGACATTTCACCAAATGTGTTTAAGTCAATTGTCACAAAAGACAATTTTTTGTGCATAGCTCAAGAAAAAAAAAGATCTACAAAAGACATATTCAATTAACTATTTCCCACCTTATCAATAAAATACATGTTTTGCCACCAAAAAGCAAGAACACGCTTAACATGAGTTTGGTATATTATTTTCACCTACCATATTTTTTAGACTATAATACAAACTTTTTCTTCCCCAAAACTGGTGGTGGTGGTGGGGGGGGGGGGGGGGAGAGGGTCGGTGTGTCTTATAGTGGAATGTATGGTTGCAGAGTGCTCAGGACTTACTGATCCAGCCGCCGATCCTCTCCTCCCCCATCTTCTACTGTTAAAATCCTGCCGCTATCTCAGGTGAGATGTCAGCTTCCTAGTTTTGTTAGCTCCGCCTTCCTCCTAGTGTATGCTGCTGCTGCATGTATTCTCCTCCTCTTGCTACTGCTGGTAGCTCAAAGATACCCCCCAGGTCCCCGGTAGGATCCAGGCTGCCTCCAGCTTCCTCTGTCTGCTTTCTCTTCCTGTAGCTGCCTTTGGCTCCGCTCTTCCGCACAACATTGTTTTCCTGTCTTGGTCTTCCCTAATCCACCTTGCACTCTCATATCACAGCCTTTCCTGCTCAGCAGGACCAGGGAGCAGGAGGGAAGGCAGATAGATCACATTCAGACTATATAAAGACAGTATAGAGAATAGAGCACAGCATGCTGGAGCCAGTCAAGCTGTCCATTTACACAGACAGCTCTTAATGGATACAGAAGGTGTTAGCGCAGTGTAGCTGGGAATTGGGAAAGCAGGGGTTAGCGTATTGTAGTGCAGTGTAATTGGTGAGGCATCAGGAGTTAACATAGTTTAGTGCAGTATAATTGGTTTGGCATCAGGGAGTAGCATAGTGTAGTGCAGTATAATTGGTTGGGCATCAGGGAGTAGCATAGTGTAGTGCAGTGTAATTGGTTGGGCATCAGGGAGTAGCATAGTGTAGTGCAGTATAATTGGTGGGGCATCAGGGGTTAGTGTTGTGTAGTGCAGTGTAGCAGGAGGGGCATCAGGGGATAGTGTAACTGGGCAAAGTAGATAGAGACAGCTTAAGGGTGTTAGAATGTAAGTATACTTGAATTCTAGTCTCAGGTACTGAAGTCTACTAAAAGACTTGAGATACAGGTTCTCTTTAAGCAGAGTTTTCGGAGAAGAAGATGTTCCTTGTGTAAGGCCACATACAGCCAGTTACCAGGAATGGGTACCTCTAGAAGGCCACATAATGGGTCAGTTAGACCTTAGACAACGGGAATGGTAAACATAGCCAATGTTTATAAAACATTGCATTCTTTGTATGTAGGGTATAAAGCAATATGAAATGATATTAATGATATTAATGATGAGGTGGGTCATATGCTCATGCCAGCCAATGGTAGGCTTAGGGGTATGGCTCGGGTGATGTCAGAATTTAACTCTTTGATGTCATTATAAATTAGGGAGACCGGAGGGAAAACGGTACTATACGTTCCAGCTATCCGGCTCTCTCTACGCTTCCTAGTTAGAATACTAGCTTCCTGTCTGTATGCTGTAAATATATGTGATGTACATAGGAAAGACTATTTATACTCTGAAGAAATCAACCTGTAACACAAGATGCTTAATAAACCCCTTTGAAAGGTGAAGAAGGCTGTCTCCGCTCTATCTCCTGTATGCAGTCGCTGTGAGTTGCAGCTCTGATGAGTTGCTGGTGCCGGAGCAAAAGGTGTGTGATGCTGTTGCCAATAGCAACCAACATATAGATTCTTAGAAAGGGGAGAAGGTCTACAAGATGCCCCTAGACTTTAGACATACCAGGTTTAGTATTTTTTCCCTTGATTTTTGCCCTCTAAACGTAGTTGCATCTTATAGTCCGGAGTATCTTATAGTCTGGAAAATACAGTACTTTTTTGGCACTTTTCCAATTGCAAAGTGCTGAAAAGTTATTTTGTAGAGAAGATGACCATTATCTTCGTTTAGAAGACTCTGGAGAAAAGTTTATTTGCATGAGCCATTGTGTCCTGAGTAAAACATATTTGACATTTACAGAACATCAGTGATATAAAAAAAATGTATCATTTTATACATCTGACATGCAATTACAGATTGGATGAAAGCTTGTTAGAATTTCATCTGATGCCCATTTATGAAAAAGCTTTTTTGCGAGCTTGCCAATGCCAGTTCAGTGCATTGACAACGTGGGTCACGGACTCCCAGATGTCTTTGTTCCTCAGACTGTACAAGATGGGGTTTAGAGTAGGTGTCACAACAGCATACATCATCGTCAGAGCTTTATTCACAGTCAATGATTGCTCTGAGGGTGGAAATACGTAGGCAACTATTGCTGTCCCATAATAGAGGCAGACAACAGTCAGGTGGGAGCTGCAAGTGAAGAAGGCCTTTTTTCTTCCAGAGAAAGAAGAAATATTCAGAATTGCTTTGACAATATAGAGATAAGATATAACAATGACCAGGAATGGACACACAATTGCAGGGAAACTCATCAGCTTAATTTCCATTTGAATAAAATAAACATCTGAACAAGAAAGCTCTAATATTGGAGCAAGATCACAGATAAAATGGTTAATTGTGTTCGGCCCACAAAAATGTAATTGGCTTATACTTATTGATAAAATGATAGAATAAGCTACACTTGGCAACCAAGACATCATAGCCAGTTTCTGCCACATTCCACCTCCCATTACTGAAATATAATTTAAGGGGTTACAGATAGCTAAATATCGGTCGTAGGACATCACGGTCAGGAGAAGACACTCTGTGCATTCCGAAATAACTAAAAATATGTACTGAATGATGCATCCGGCAAATGAAATGGTTCCGCCTTCATTCAAGACAACATAGAGCGTGTTCGGCATACTGTCGACCCCTATCAAGATGTCACATACAGACAGCTGTGACAGGAAGAAATACATGGGAGACTGGAGGGTCTTACTGTAGGCCACCAAGCCAATAATCAGAATGTTCCCACATACTGTCACACAGAAAGCCACAAGCAACAGAGAAAATAGGGCAAACTTGAAGCCATGAAGGTCCTGAAATCCAAGAATGTGGACTGTGGTGAGGTTGTTCTTTAACTCCGGAGACTTGATGAGACAAAAACAAAAATACCATTTTAATGCTGAGCAAAAATTAAGTTACATTTGAAACAATTGGATGCAGAGATTTCCTGCAAAGCCAGCAGTGGTTCTTATACTTTCTATCTCTGCCTATCATACTTGGGTATGATTATGCTACCGATCATCCCTGAGATCTTTGCTTCAAACAAGCAAATGTTTGAAAAAAAATGTGAAAATAAACATAAAGAATAGAGTGGTAAAAGTGTATGTCCTATCCATGGCATTTGGCATTGACATTTCCAAAAATACAAATCGCGCATACAACCTGAAAGAAGTTGAGAGTGACGTGGAATGCGCTGTGGAATGCGCATGGAACACATCAGCTATGGTGGTGGCATGAGCAAGTTACACCCCCCCCCCCCCCCGCCACTGCCAGCGGTAATTTAAATTTCGATTACGCGTAGCTACGTACTTGTAGCTACTCATAGAGAACAACACTACTACCAAATACCTACAGTACCTGTTCAAGAGATGGTGTCCCATATGGGAGTTCCAGCAAACAAGCTTGCATCCCTCTCGTCGGACACAATGCTCAAGGCAAGACGTCCTCTCCCTCCTTTAGATGGGCTGGTACACTGGGCTCCCTTTGCTCACTTTCTAGACCACATCATTTATAATATTGTTAAAAGTCCATAAAAGAGGTTTTCTTCATCATTCAGATAGCCTGCAAATATTCAGACATATAGAGGCCACCACCAACACCCTTTGTGTGCCACTCACCACAGAAACAGACCAATAAATGGTCCATATGAGCCTTGGGACCGTTCCCGGGTCGTCCCCCACCTCTCTGGCAACAAGTGTTAGGAATTCCTTCCTTCAAGCCGACTTATCCTCTTGATAGTACACCCTCAATAAAAAACTTCATATAGTGCAGTATTGCTTTAAAAGATTTATTAATAAAAAACAGATGCACTCACATGCTCCTCTATAAAAGACACGCTCAGAGTAATTTGTTTACATGGGCTCTCCCCCGTAATGATGGCCAGGGCTGGCAGGCTCCGGATTAGTGTGTGGTCCCTCTCACCTCCACCGCGCACTCGGTTGGGAAATGCGACCTTCCGTGCCTCGCCGCCACTGATAGACGCTAACGCTCCTTCCGCATCAGACTCTGCCCAATCGATTTCATCATAAATGACTCATCAGGGGGACGAAGTCTGATGCGTCTAACGTCCCTTAAAGAGACACTGAAGCGAAAAAAAAATATGATATGATTTGTATGTGTAGCACAGCTAAGAAATAAAACATCAAGACCAGATAGATCAGTCTAATTGTTTCCACTACAGGAAGAGTTAAGAAACTCCAGTTGTTATCTCTATGCAAAAAAGCCATTAAGCTCTACGACTTTCAAAGTCGTGGAGAGGGCTGTTTTCTGACTTTTATTATCTCAACTGATAGTGAACTATTTACTTTTTCTCTGCCAGAGGAGAGGTCATTACTTCACAGACTGCTCTGAAAGAATCATTTTGAATGCCGAATGTTGTCTAATTTGCACATATTAGAGAATGATGCAATGTGAGAAAAAACACTATATACCTAAAAATAAAAATATGAGAATATTTTCTTTGCTGCTAATCTTCTAGTAATTATTCATAGTACACAACCAATTCATTATATCATATATTTTTTTTCGCTTCAGTGTCTCTTTAAAGCGGATCCGAGATGAAAAACGTAATATAACAAGTACCTTGTCTATATATCTTATCTAAAGTTTAGATAGTTTACACAGCAAATCTATCTTCAAACAGCTTCAACAGTATATTAATATTTTTTCCTGTGATACAATGGGAGCAGACATGTTTTCTGCTTGTCACTATTACACAATTACACACACAGGCAAGCTTATCTGTATCTAGGCATGCTAATCTGCATATTCTGTGAAAAATCCACTCTTATCTCCTCCATTACACAGGCAACTGATCTGTATCTGCACTGCAGCTCTCAGATTGTGAAAACTCTGCCTCTGAAATCTATAGCTAGTAACACCTTTTTCACCTGCCCAGACTGAAATCCCACAATCCCTTGCAAGCGCCAAGGCACTCTGGAGAAGCTGTGGGTGTGGCTTGTTTAGTTTATAGGAAATTAGGGTATTAAAACAAAACAAAAACGTATTTGGCTTGAGGAATGCCCTATAAACAATAGGAAAGGAACACAATTATGCAATGAGTAAAAGTCCATCTCGGATCCACTTTAAGTAAATCCTTCCCTATACCACGTCATAGTGCATCCGCCTATCCTCCGCAGCCCGCAAGTTCCACCATCAATAGGGCAATAGCCTTACACGTAATACATACTATGTACCCATATTTAATATTAAAATCACATATATTAAAACCCCAGTCTCTATGTATACAAATTATATTTATATGCTCATGTTCACACAATCCTCCCTACTATGCGCACACCTCACTAGCCATCCTACAGGTTATTGAACAGCCAGGATTATTTGTAGCAGAATGAATGACATTTTAACCCTAACATTGAGACCACATATATTATCCAAACCCCCATGTTGTGCCTACTCAGCTATAGTGATATGTAATCTTAGTGTTTAGACCCACCTATAAAGACCCCTAAAACCCTTGTTGCCAAATGACTATATAATTATTCAATGCGTGAGCATCCATTCCCACATCAGGTTACCCATACTACATTGAAAATGACAAATTACCCCCTTAGTAACCCCTCATTCCTTCCCCATTACCTTCATTACTATTTACCCCTAATACCCCCTAAATCGATAACCATCTTATAGACCTAATTTAGGATGAATGCCCACACACTGGCCGTTCATACTCTATATACACCATATCCACCCAAACCACTTAAAAATAGACAAGCTGTGAAACCCAAACGAAGGCCTACCCCTCCTCCCCCTTATTCCCTGATGTGATCAAGGGCG
The DNA here is from genome assembly GCF_040937935.1 of Hyperolius riggenbachi. NCBI lineage: Eukaryota > Metazoa > Chordata > Amphibia > Anura > Hyperoliidae > Hyperolius > Hyperolius riggenbachi. The sequence goes on from NC_090648.1 coordinate 21,202,461, forward strand.
GCACCGGGTGCATACACACATATCACACCCCTACTCACTCAAAAAACACACCAGGTCAATATCTATATTGAGCCCCTCTGGTCTTAAAGTCCCCATCTTATGAATCCACTTTGTTTCCTCCTGTGACACCTCTTTTCACCTTGTTACTAGTGTTGGGCGAACAGTGTTCGCCACTGTTCGAGTTCTGCAGAACATCACCCTGTTCGGGTGATGTTCGAGTTCGGCCGAACACCTGATGGTGCTCGGCCAAACCGTTCGGCCACATGGCCGAACTAAGAGCGCATGGCCGAACGTTCCCCGAACGTTCGGCTAGCGCTGTGATTGGCCGAACGGGTCACGTGGTTCGGACCCGAACGCGCTCTGATTGGTCGAACGGTCACGTGGTTCGGGTAAATAAATACCCGAACCACGTCATATCTCCGCCATTTCTCTGTGGGTTTAGCTTTGGGTAGGCAGGCAGGGTAGTTCGCTCTCCAGCCACGCTAGCCAGGGTCCCCCCCAGTCATTGTGTGTCGCTGCTGGGAACAGTAGTACACCGCTCGCTCAGCCACACTATATATAGCATTGTTTACTGCCACTGTGTACCTCGCTCAGCCACACTATATATAGCAATGTGTTTACTGCCACTCTGTGTACACGGCTCAGCCAGACTATATAGCATTGTGTGTACTGCCACTGTGTACCTCGCTCAGCCATGCTATATATAGCATTGTGTTTACTGCCACTCTGTGTACACGGCTCAGCCAGACTATATAGCATTGTGTGTACTGCCACTGTGTACCTCGCTCAGCCACGCTATATATAGCATTGTGTTTACTGCCACTCTGTGTACACCGCTCAGCCAGACTATATAGCATTGTGTGTACTGCCACTCTGTGTACACGGCTCAGCCAGACTATATAGCATTGTGTGTACTGCCACTCTGTGTACACCGCTCAGCCAGACTATATAGCATTGTGTGTACTGCCACTCTGTGTACACGGCTCAGCCAGACTATATAGCATTGTGTGTACTGCCACTCTGTGTACACCGCTCAGCCAGACTATATAGCATTGTTTACTGCCACTCTGTATACACGGCTCAGCCAGACTATATAGCATTGTTTACTGCCACTCTGTGTACACCGCTCAGCCAGACTATATAGCATTGTGTGTACTGCCACTCTGTGTACACTGCTCAGCCAGACTATATAGCATTGCGTACTCTGCCAGTCAGTGTGTATATTGCTGGGATCAGTAATACTCCACTCACCGCCAACCACTACATGAGCTCACCATGAGTTCCTCAGAGACCTCCGCTGTGAGCAGCACTCCCAACAACAGCAACAGCCAACGCCCCACGCAAGCTATAACATCCACCCCAGCAGCCAGTGGTCAGCAGCAGCCCTCCCCGGAGGAGAATGTTGTGTCCATCGGTCCGTCGCCAGAGCGATTAATGAGGGCTGCCATTGAGGAGATGATGGGGCCTGATGTGGAGGAGGAGGTCTGGATCAGGCCAGCATCCCAAGTTAATGTTGAGGACGATGAGGGGTCTGTGTCTGGGGATGTTGGGGTGGCAGAGGTGGTGGGTGGGTCAGACTCAGGAGAAGAGTTGTATGATGAGGATGATGATCGGGACCATCTGTATGTGCCTCAGAGTCCGACCCCAGAAAACATGTTGTATCGTGTGTTTAGGTACTAAAATCTGCGTTCCCACTTCCCAGTACTGCCCGCAGTGCCCGGGTCCACGGATCCATATAATTTTTTGGGCAGCACTATCAAACTGTGGTACTATGAGTGAGTTGCCATGGTCCTTCTGTGCTGCCTGTCACACTCACCGTCTGTCTGCAGATGGATTGTTCAACACAGCTACGCCATCTGACATGTAGTCCTGGACCTTGACCATCTTCTCCAGGCGATTGGTGTTGGAGGACGTGGAACTGCCCGATTGCTGTTCTGTGGGCTGCTGCATGGGTGTCAGAAAATGTTCCCACTCCAAGGACACTGCCAATACCATTCCCTTTTCGGCACTAGCAGCAGCTTGTGTTCTTTGCTGCCCTCCTGGTCCTCCTGGGTTTGCTGAAGTCAGTCTGTCGGCGTACAACTGGCTAGAGAAGGAGGAGGATGTCAATCTCCTCTCTAAAGTCTCCATCCTCAAGGGCCTGCTGGAATTGTTCCATTTTTGACCTGTCTGACACTTTCTTCAATCAGTTTTTTAACATTGTGTTTGTATAAACTGGGTATAAACCCAGTAATTGGTGTTGTCCAGATTCCAGAATAATGAATAATAATGAATAGTGAATAATGCGCGGGCTGCGTTCAATGCAGTCTAGCATGAATTGAGCCATGTGTGCCATAGAGTCCTGCCAGACTCCTCTGTCTTCATGTTCTTGTGAGCGTTGTGATTGTTGTGATGCACCATATTCGTCACCAGCATCACTTTCTTCCTCTTCTGCTGTCCATTCCCGCTAAATTGTGGAAGTCCAACGTGCACCGCTCTGTCCCTCGGCAGTGGGGGCATCCAATTCCTGCTCCAACTCCAGCTGTTCCTCGTCCTGTTCTTTGTCATAGCTGGGACCAGCGTTTCCTGAGGCAGGTTGCCTGATGTTGGTATCATCACGCTGATCGTTTTCATCTTCAGAATCCCCCACTTGCATCATGCCAGCGGTTTCCATCTTCAACATTGATTTCTTCAGTAAACACAGCAGTGGTATTGTAATGCTGACTGTAGAGTTGTCACTGCTCAGTCACGCAACGTGGATTGCTCAAAATTTTGGAGGACTTGGCAGAGATCCAACATGGTGGCCCAATCAGATCCACAGAAGCTTGGTAGCTAGCTGCTGGAATGCGCCTCGGCACTGCGCAAAAGCGTGCTAGCATGTGCAGCGTAGAATTCCAGCGCGTAGGGAGGGACATCACCCAGCGAGCGATGGTGCGCTAGATTAAAGCGCTCCTGCATCTCTTGGTGAGTCCTTCAGAAGCGGTACTGGACTTTTAACAATGTTTTTTTTTTTTCCTTCAACAGAAGATCTGCCACGTTGGAGTGAGGAGGACGCCGCCGACCCCGACACCAAGCTGAACCCCGGCGAACTCCAAGCAGAGGATCTTCAGGAACCCTCAAGGCTTTGAGCAAGCTGAGGAGGATCAGCAGTCCCGACGAGACCTCTCCTCATATGCGACTGAGTGCAGTGGAGCTCCCCAGAACAACCTCTCAGTTGTCACTTTGTCACTGGTCACTTTGTCACTTTGTCATTTTGTCACTTGTCACTTTGTCACTTGTCACTTTGTCACTTGTCACTTTGTCATTTTGTCACTTTGTCACTTGTCACTTTGTCACTTGTCACTTGTCACTTTGTCACTTGTCACTTGTGACTTTGTCATTTTGTCACTTTGTCATTTTGTCACTTTGTCATTTTGTCACTTTGTCACTTTGTCACTGGTCACTTTGTCACTTTTCACTTGGTCACTTGTCACTTGGTCACTTGGTCACTTGTCCAGATGATCTCGGTACACCTCCTGCGATTCAAATTCCTGCACACATTGCTCTGGGATTTGGGTGTGATGAATGATGCATCTAACTGGCCACCGGAGGCAATTAAGGCCTTCAAAACATTGAAAGCAGCTTTCTGTTCCGCCCCCATTTTGCGTCATGTTGAGTTGTTGACGTCATGTTCATCCTCGGCCTCGCCTTGCATTTCAGTGCGAGGTGCATTTTCCACAGAAAAAGGTTGTGAATCCGGGCACAACATTTGTGGCTGTTCCATTGACCTTTCACAGGTAGAAGATTGTGGGGGTGGGAATAGCTCCTCCGAATAGCCCATTGTGTCCTGAAAACTACTCATTGCATTGCTTTGCGCACACATTTTTTTGTCCTCATGCAAGGCCTGAGTTGCACCTGAAAGCGTGGCCTTCTCCTCCTGCGCCTCCTCCTGTTCCATCACGTCTGCTGCTGCTGGGTTAGCGTTGACGCCCGGTCCCTGTTTATTGAACCTCTTATCTTTATTACATTTATGACTGCATGGCGGTAAAAAGCATGCTATCCGCACGCTTCTTGTCCTCATGCAAGGCCTGGGTTGTTGTGTCTCAAAAAGCATGGCCTTCTCCTCCTGCGCCTGCTCCTGTTCCATCACGTGTGCTGCTGCTGGTGCTGGGTTAGCGTTACCGGTCCCTTTTCCTGGAACCTCTTCCCTGTATTACATTTATGACTGCATGGCGACAAAAAGCATGTTACCTGTGCAAAGAAACATGACATTTTCCACATTTAAAAGACAGTTTTTCCTTTGAAACTTTACAATCAATTTTCTCAAAAACTATAAGCTCTTTTTCAAATATTTTTTTTCCTCTTGTACCCACTCCCAAGGTGCACATACCCTGCTAATTTGGGGTATGTAGCATGTAAGGAAGCTTTACAAAGCACGAAAGTTTGGGTCCCCATTGACTTCCATTATGTTCGGAGTTCGGCGCGAACACCCGAACAGCGCGGCGATGTTCGGCGAACGTTCGCGAACCCGAACATCTAGGTGTTCGCCCAACACTACTTGTTACATCCTCTCCAGTGGGGCACAATCTTTTGGAGAGCACAGAAGGATAATTCCTTAGGGTTACAATTATGCTCCTTCCCAAAATAGGCTGATAGGCTATGGTTAGGATAACCTTTAGTAATATTGCGTACATGCTCACCATCCTTTCCTTTAATGTTCTAGTGGTTCTCCCAATATACTGCCATCTGCATTTGCACCAAGCCAGGTATATGACAAATTTATCATTACAGGTAATAAATTCTTGGACTTTAAAGCTCCTCCCATTACTAAATGAAATGACCCTATAATTTTTAATTCCCTTTGCTTCCCTACAAGCCTTACACCCCCTACATGGGAAAAAAAACGCTGTCTGCCAACCCTGCATTTTAGGAGGCTTCTTGGGTTCTACGCAACTAGGCGCAAGAATTTGTTTGAGATTTTGAGCCCTTCTATAAATACATTTTGGTTTGCTTGGGATGATATTCCTTAATGTTAAATCTGTTTGCAGTATCCCCCCGTGTTTAATAATAATGTTTTGCAGTTGTCTGTACTGGGTATTGAACCCCGTGATAAACGCTATATCATACTCACCTTTCTTTTCCTCCATCTCCCCATTACCCAGCAAAACCTGTCTATCAAGGTCGCCAGTCCTCCTGATCTCTTCATCCAACTCCTTACCATCATAACCCTTTTCCAAAAATCTCCCCTTCAAAATGTCTGCCTGTTCATAGTAGTCCTGCATGCTAACAATTTCTTCTCATTCTTAAAAATGGACCCCTAGGTATCCCCCTAATCCATGATGAGTGATGGCAGCTATCTATTGCAATATATCCATTTCTATCCGTGTCTTTAAAAAAACTTTTTGTACCCATCATATTACCCATCCTCATAATCTCCAGATCCAAAAAATGCATTATGTCAGGGCTAGCCTCCATTGTAAGGGAAATGCTCAGGTCATTGGTATTCAGACATTTTAGGAACTCTTCCAACCCTGTTTTACTTCCTCCCCATACAAAAAAAAAATCATCGATAAAACGTCGCCACAGTCTAACTGGGCTTTCTGTCTCCATCAGTGATTGTTCCCATTTACCCATAAACAAATTTGCCAGGCTTGGGGCATAGCTCGCCCCCATGGCACATCCTTTTGTCTGACTGTTAAATTTTCCATCATGCCAGAAGTAGTTCCTCTCTAGTGCAAACTGTAATAACCTCAGAATATACTCCCTCTGTTAATCCTTAACCACTTAACCTCTTGAGGACCATGGTGGTAAACCCCCCTAGTGACCAGCCTAATTTTACATTAATTGGCCACTGCAGCTTTAAGGCCAAGCTGCAGGGCCGTATACCTCTGCGCACAAGTGATCTCCCCCCCCTTTTCTCCCCACCAACAGAGCTCTCTGTTGGTGAGGTCTGATCGCCCCCCCTGTGTTTATTTTTTTTTATATAAATATTTGTTTGTTTGTTTTTTAAATATTTTTGGACATTTTCTTTTTTTTTTTTTTTCTAAACCCCCTCCCTCCCCCCAGCCGGCCAATCACGGCGATCGGCTGTCATAGGCTTCTGCCTATGAGAGCCGATCGCTCTCTTGTCCCCCATGGGGACAGCCGTGTCACACGGCTGTCCCCAGTGCAGCGCTGCTGCTGATCGCAGCGCTGCACATGTAAATACACGGCGGTTTCGCCGTGTAACAGTCTCCCGAGCGGCAATCGCCGCTCGGAGACTGAAGGCGGAGCTCGGCTCCGCCCACCAAGCGGGAGATGCGCGCGCATCGTGCGCGCGATCTCCCGTAAACTGCTGCCCCAGGACTTTACGCCAATTGGCGTTAGCTGGTCCTGGGGCTGCCGCCGCGGCCACGCCTACTGGCGTGACGCGGGCGGCAAGCGGTTAAGGACCAGCGGTCTCTGGGCACTTAAGCACCAGAGACCGCTGGTCCAATCCCGACAGAATCCCGACGAATCGCAGCACATACCCGTCGCAACCGCCGTCATCGCCGCTCGCCAGGACCCCCAGGACATAGACTCTGCCTGTCTCTATGACGGCAGAGTCATGTGAGCCGGTCAGGAGCTGCTTTCGTTGGCTCCTGACCCTGTTTTTCAATGTAAGCCAATGGGAACAGCTTACATTGAAAGACAGGGCCAGGAGCCAATGAAATCGGCTCCTGACCGGCTCACATGACTCTGCCGTCATAGAGACAGACAGAGCCTGTGAGATGCGGCGAGAATTGTCGGGTATGAGCGGTGCGATCGGCGGGTAGCGGCGGAGACGGCGGATGCGCGCTGCGGACAGTGATTGAAATCTACGCCCTGTCAGCCAAAAGCCCACCAAAACAGGGCGTAGATCACAATCATTGCAGTCCTTAAATGGTTAATCTTCCACTTCTTCCTAAAATAATAGTCCACTGCTTTAAGTCCCAGATCATGCCTAATGTTTGTATATAGGGAAGCTACATCCATTGTAACCATCAGTTCCCCATCCTCAATGTTTTCCCCTTGGATAACTTGAAGCATATGTTTAGTATCCTTTAGAATATAGCGTAGATTAGCCACCATTGGCTTCAGGTACTCATCTATATATTGTCCCAGTCTGTGGGTGACAGACCCTATCCCACTAACTATGGGACGGCCTTGGGGCTGTGCTTTATCCTTGTGCATCTTTGGCACCTGGTATATCATATGTATTCTCCGTACGTCTGGCACTATGTACTTAAACTCCTCATCCGTAATAAGTCCCCTGTCCATTCCTTCCCTAAGTATTTCCCTCAATTCAGCCATTTACTTACCTGTAAGGTCTCCTTTCAATGGGGTGTATGCTTCTCTATCTCCAACTAGGTGGTCCAATTCTACTTTATACTGGGTTTTACTTAACCTCCTTGGCGGTCTGATTCTTTCCAGATTTTAGGGTCTAAAAGCGGTGCAATTTTTTTCCACTCTTTCAGACCCTAAAACCTGAAAAAAATCATTCTGGCAGGGAGATCTGCAGCAAAAAAAAAAAAAAATAAGTACCTTCCTGGGCTCCTGTGCTGCAGTTTTCTCTTTGCCCACAAGATGGCGCTAATATACATATAAACGAACTTCTCTATATTTCTCTAATATAGAGAAGTTCGTTTTCAATATTAGCCCCGCCGCCGATGACGTCACGCTGCCACCACCGCTCTGCTGCTGCCACCACGGCTGCGCTGCTCCAACTGGCTGCCGGGTCCCCGGAAGAATAGCGGGGACATGGGGGATCCCGGCGGCCAGGGAAAGACCTTACACTGCCGGGGAGAGAGGCTGGAGTCCCGCTGCGCAGCGAGATCGCGCGCGGGACTCCAAAACTACAGGTAAAGCTCTGCAATGCCTACCCCGACCTGAGCTTGGGATCACCACTAACAGCTTATTTTTTCTACCCCGAGCTCAGGTCGGGAAAACCGGCAAGGAGGTTAACACCACTACCCCCCCCCCCTTATCAGCCTCCCCCCCCCCTTATCAGCTGGTCTCACAACCAGCCCTTTTCCTTCCAACATTTATTTCGCTATTTCCCTTACATGCCCATTTCTCTGTTCTGGAATGAGATTCATTCCCTTAAAGGGGCACTATGGTTAAATAACTGGTTATAATGTCATTTAATATAAAATATGTGCAAGTGTAGCAATGGTTAACACATATATTGTGGCAGAAAAAAAGTCTATTTCAATATTACATTACCCTTAGTTAGAGATGAGTGGCTTCAGCAGAGGAAATTATCTGACGCCAAATCAGCACATACCATTGTGCAGTAGGAGGCAGCTTATCAGCTGTTTGAGCTGCTGTTTTAATCCCCCCTTTGATGTTTCAAGAGAGGATTCCTCCAACTCCTATAACGGCTCACTCGTGCAGTTTTATTACTCATCTCAGCCGCCATACGTCTCAGGACTTTGACATATGGCTCTGATGAAAAAATGCTCCTGGTTGAGGCATCCCAGCTGGCTCAGGAACGGACACATTGTTGTCCGTTGCTGTGGAGACCAGCTCTCCGAGGTGCATCTGTGTCCTGCATTCTTTTCATCAGAGCCGTATGGGAATGTCCTGAGACGTACGGCGACTGAGATGAGTAATAAAACTGCTCGGAGTGAGCCGTTATAGGAGTTGGAGGAATCCTCTCACAAAACATCAAAGGGGGGATTAAAACAGCAGCTCAAACAGCTGATAAGCTGCCTCCTACTGCACAATGGTATGTGCTGATTTGGCGTCAGATAATTTCCTCTGCTGACGCCACTCATCTGTAACTAAGGGTAATGTAATATTGAAATAGACTTTTTTTCTGCCACAATATATATATTAAACATTGCTACACTTGCACATATTTTATATTAAATGACATTATAACCAGTTATTTAACCATAGTGCCCCTTTAATAACTATATTTTTGAATACTTCAATAGCATTATAGTTGCTATCCTGTGGGTTAAATGTGGACTTCGAACGCAGGTTGGTATGCACATACTTTGTTTCCCTTACCGTTTCCCCATTCCTATTGGGGTGCCCTTCAAAATATTTTTTCAAGTGAAGTTTACGGGCAAACTTATTGATATCTATATACATGGAAAATTTGTCCATACCCTGCCTAGGTGCATGCTTTAGGCCTTTATCCAAAATAGTGATCTCTTTGGTACTTAATGCTGTGCCACTAATGTTGAAAACTCCCTCCCCTATAGGTTCCTCATCCTTTTTACCCCTCCCCCCCCCCCCCCCTTGTGCCTCGTCTTGCTCTCTTTTTCCATATTGTGCCTGATACCCGTTGTGACCCACTACTTCCTGTCTCCATTCCCTCTCCCCATACCTGGGGGCACTGTCTAAAAAAGGCTCCATTTGTCGGTGTTGTCTTATTGGATCATATCGGTTATAGGTCTATACATTGTAGTGAGCATGAGGGTCCTGCCTATAGCCCCTCCCATATCCTCTTTCAGATGGTCTGTAGGGACTCTGATTACTGCCCCTTATCCCCCCCATCCCCGCTTGCCCCCACCCCACCCTCCCCTACTTCCCTCCCCGAGCTATGCCCCAAGCCTGGCAAATTTGTTTATGAGTAAATGGGAACAATCACTGATGGAGACAGAAAGCCCAGTTAGACTGTGGCGACGTTTTATCGATGATTTGTTTTTTGTATGGGGAGGAAGTAAAACCGGGTTGGAAGAGTTCCTAAAATGTCTGAATACCAATGACCTGAGCATTTCCCTTACAATGGAGGCTAGCCCTGACATAATGCATTTTTTGGATCTGGAGATTATGAGGATGGGTAATATGATGGGTACAAAAAGTGTTTTTAAAGACACGGATAGAAATGGATATATTGCAACAGATAGCTGCCATCACCCAGCATGGATTAGGGGGATACCTAGGGGTCAATTTTTAAGAATGAGAAGAAATTGTTCGAGCATAAAGGACTACTATGAACAGGCAGACATTTTGAAGGGGAGATTTTTGGAAAAGGGTTATGATGGTAGGGAGTTGGATGAAGAGATCAGGAGGACTGGCGGCCTTGATAGACAGGTTTTGCTGGGTAATAAGGAGATGGAGGAAAAGAAAGGTGAGTATGCTATAGCGTTTATCACGGGGTTCAATACCCAGTACAGACAACTGCAAAACGTTATTAGGAAACACGGGGGGATACTGCAAACAGATTTAACATTAAGGAATATCCCAAGCAAACAAAAATGTATTTATAGAAGGGCTCAAAATTCCAAACAAATTCTTGCGCCTAGTTGTGTAGAACCCAAGAAGCCCCCTAAAATGCAGGGTTGGCAGACAGCGTTTTTTTCCCATGTAGGGGGTGTAAGGCTTGTAGGGAAGCAAAGGGAATTAAAACGGATAGGGTCATTTCATTTAGTAATGGGAGGAGCTTTAAAATCCAAGAATTTATTACCTGTAATGATAAATTTGTCATATACCTGGCCTGGTGCAAATGCGGATGGCAGTATATTGGGAGAAGCACTAGAACATTAAAGGAAAGGATGGGTGAGCATGTACGCAATATTACTAAAGGTTATCCTAACCATAGCCTATCGGCCCATTTTGGGAAGGAGCATAATTGTAACCCTAAGGAATTATCCTTCTGTGCTCTCCAAAAGATTGTGCCCCACTGGAGAGGATGTAACAAGTAGTGTTGGGCGAACACCTAGATGTTCGGGTTCGCGAACGTTCGCCGAACATCGCCGCGATGTTCGGGTGTTCGCGCCGAACTCCGAACATAATGGAAGTCAATGGGGACCCGAACTTTCGTGCTTTGTAAAGCTTCCTTACATGCTACATACCCCAAATTAGCAGGGTATGTGCACCTTGGGAGTGGGTACAAGAGGGAAAAAAATATTTGAAAAAGAGCCTATAGCTTTTGAGAAAATTGATTGTAAAGTTTCAAAGGAAAAACTGTCTTTTAAATGTGGAAAATGTCATGTTTCTTTGCACAGGAGAGGATGTAACAAGGTGAAAAAGGTGTCACAGGAGGAAATAAAGTGAATTCATAAGATGGGAACTTTAAGACCAGAGGGGCTCAATATAGATATTGACCTGGTGTGTTTTTTGGGTGAGTAGGGGTGTGATATGTGTGTATGTACCCGGTGCCGCCCTTGTTTAGGCCTTCGTTTGGGTTTCACAGCTTGTCTATTTTTAAGTGGTTTGGGAGGATATGGTGTATCTAGAGTATGAACGGCCAGTGTGTGGGCATTCATCCTAAATTAGGTCTATAAGATGGTTATCGATTTAGAGGGTATTAGGGGTAAATAGTAATGAAGGTAATGGGGAAGGAATGAGGGGTTACTAAGGGGGTAATTTGTCATTTTCAATGTAGTATGGGTAACCTGATGTGGGAATGGATGCTCACGCATTGAATAATTATATAGTCATTTGGCAACGAGGGTTTTAGGGGTCTTTATAGGTGGGTCTAAACACTAAGATTACATATCACTATAGCTGAGTAGGCACAACATGTCCCGGATGGGGTTTGGATAATATATGTGGTTTCAATGTTAGGGTTAAAATGTCATTCATTCTGCTACAAATAATCCTGGCTGTTCAATAACCTGTAGGATGGCTAGTGAGGTGTGCGCATAGTGGGGAGGATTGTGTGAACATGAGCATATCTATATATATAATAGAGTAAGTGCCTCAACCTTCAAACAAGAAGAAGAAGTAGCGCCCTGCCCCCAGGGCCGGTCCAAGCAAGAAGAAGGGGCTGGTCCAAGCAAGAAGAAGAAGTAGTGTCATATCAAACCAAGGGCAAAGAGGGATAATTTGCATATTCAGTAGCAGTGCATTGTAACTAACCACAAATGTTCACTTATAGCGGAATTATTGCAGATTTGCTTCTGTTTTAAGAAGGAAAATTACACCAAGCTTTGCTTTTTTTAGTAGGAGGGATTTTTGGTCTATTTTATGCCCCTATACATTCTTAGTAGTTTGGGTCACCCTGAGCTGCTTGGTTACTCTGTTGTACTGGTCCAAGCCCTATCTCATACAGCCATATCAATCTCTGCTTTTTACTGATGAGAACCAAAGGTCTGAAATAGTCTGTCACATGTGGGTTTGACATGACTGAGTAAGTCAAGCAAGCTTACAGCTTTAAGTTTTACAAAGAGTGAAAAGGAATAATTTGCATATTTAGTAGCGGTGCATTGTGGGTAATCACAAATGTTCACTTATAGCTGAATTATTGCATATTTCCTTCTGTTTTAAAGGACTTCCGAGGCCAAAATCTGCCCCCAAAACGTAAAAAAAGTTAACTACCTGCATGATTTTGTAAGGCACAGAGAATGCCGTCCACGCCCTCCGTGCCGTTCTGCCTGGTCCCCTCTGCTCAATAGCCCCCCGAAAGACTGCGACCCCACGGTCCGGGTCGGTATCTGCAGCCTGCATAAAGATGGCCGCCAGAGCTGGCCACGGCTGCGCAGCTCTAGGGCCAACCCTCCGATCCACGCTGCCTGTTATGTGGATCGGGGGTTGGCCCTAGAGCTGCGCAGCCTCAGTAGCGGCTATGCGGACTGCGCAGCCGTGGCCAGCTCCAGCAGCCATCTTTATGCAGGCTGCAAGTACCGACCCGGACCGTGGGGTCACAGCCTTTCAGGGGGCTATTGAGCAGAGGGGACCAGGCGGAATGGCATGGAGGGCGCGGACGGCGTCCTCCTTGCCTTACAAACTCATGCAGGTAGTTAACTTTTTTACGTTTTGGGGGCAGATTACACCAAGCTTTGATTTTTTTAGTAGGAGGTCTTTTTGGTCCCTTTTATCCACCTATACATTCCGAGAGGTTTGGGTCACCCTGAGCTGCTTGGTTACTCTGTTGTGCTGGTCCAAGGGCCCTATCTCATACAGCCTTATCAATCCTTGTCCTCTGTACTGATGAGGAACAAAAGTCTGAAACAGGCGGTTACATGTGGGTTTGATATGGCTGTGTAAAATTTAAAGCTATAGGCTTGCTATACACCAGTGGTTCTGGATGCTTGCTTGGCTTACTAAGGGGAAAAGGGAATTATTTGCATATTTAGTAGCAGTGCATTGTGGGTAACCACAAATGTTCACTTATAGTTGAATTATTGCACATTTATTTCTGTTTTAGGAAGGCAAATTACACCAAGCTTTGCTTTTTTTAGTAGGAGGTCTTTTTGGTCCCTTTTATCCCCTATACATTACGAGTGGTTTGGGTCACCCTGAGCTGCTTGGTTACTCTGTTGTACTGGTCCAAGCCCTATCTCATACAGCTGTGTCAATTCCTGCCATGTACTGATGAGGACCAAAAGTCTGAAACGGGCTGTCCACTTGTGGGTTTGATATGACTGTGTAAAATTTAAAGCTATAGGCTTGCTATACACCAGCGGCTCTGGATGCTTGCTTGGCTTACCAAGGGGGAAAAGGGGTAATTTTCATATTTAGTAGCAGTGCATTGTGGGTAACCACAAATGTTCACTTATAACTGAATTATTGCAGATTTCCTTCTGTTTTAAAAAGGCAAATTACACCAATACAGTGTACGGCATTGCAGGAAGTGACGACAGTGGAACACACAATGGATCACGGACGAGGTGAGTCATCCCCACCCGCTGCCTCTTACTAATAGTGGCGGCTGCTACTGTGCTTAAGCAGGAGGGGGAGTGCACATGGGGGACCAAGGTGAGGGGGGGGGGTTTCCTGCTGAGCTTAAGCTGGAGGGGGAGTGCACATGGGGGACCCAGGTGAGGGGGGAGGGTTCCTGCCAAGCTTAAGCTGGAGGTAGAGCACACATGGGGGACCCAGTTGAGGGGGGGTCCAACCTCCCTCCCCACCGCTGTGCCCAATACCCCCTTCCTGCCCTCTACCCTCTTATGCGGCGTATGCTACGCCGCAGGTCGGCTAGTAAATATAATTTGTATACATAGAGACTGGGGTTTTAATATATGTGATTTTAATATTAAATATGGGTACATAGTATGTATTACGTGTAAGGCTATTGCCCTATTGATGGCGGAACTTGCGGGCTGCGGAGGATAGGCGGATGCACTATGACGTGGTGTAGGGGAGGATTTACTTAAGGGACGTTAGACGCATCAGACTCCGTGCCCCTGATGAGTCATTTATGACTAAATCGATTGGGCGGAGTCTGATGCGGAAGAGCGTTAGCGTCTATCAGTGGCGGCGAGGCACGGAAGGTCGCATTACCCAACCGAGTGCGCGGCGTAGGTAAGAGGGACCACACACTAATCCGGAGCCTGCCAGTCCTGGCCATCATTACGGGGGAGAGCCCGTGAAAACAAATTACTCTGAGCGTTTCTTTTGTAGAGGAGCATGTGAGTGCATCTGTTTTTTATTAATAAATCTTTTAAAGCAATGGTGTATGGTGTACTATCAAGAGGATAAGTCGGCTTGAAGGAAGGAATTCCTAACACTTGTTGCCAGAGAGGTGGGGGACGACCCGGGAACGGTCCCAAGGCTCATATAGACCATTTATTGGTCTGTTTCTGTGGTGAATGGCACACAAAGGGTGTTGGTGGTGGCCTCTATATGTCTGAAGATTTGCAGGCTATCTGAATGATGAAGAAAACCTCTTTTATGGACTTTTAACAATGTTCTAAATGTTTTAAATGTTTTATGTAAACAGTCATTGAGTTGTATGAATCCACCGTGAGCGCTGCCTCTTTTAAGTTAATATATGTATTGTGTGTAGGAGTCAAACTAGTGTTTTGATGCAAGTTTGTGTAGGAGGATAGGTGTTATTTGCTGAGAGCGCAGACCTCTTGTGACATTTTCACATCATTTATAACACTCATTTCCCCCAAGCGAAGCCACCCACACAGAATCTCTATTGTGTAGGAGCTGCATGTGGCACAGGGAGAAACTGTGCTGATTGGTGATATCTCTGGAACAGCTGGCACCCACCCAAACACTGCGCACCCACAGTGTGCAGGAGCCACACATGGTCCGGGAAGGGAATGAAAGGACCCCAGCATACCAGCTCACCTGAAGGAAGAGGAAAAAGTCTTGCCTTGATCCCTGACCCCGCAAAGTGGTACACACGCTTATTCGCTGTAACTTCTGTATGGGTTTCCCAGCACACCATCCATGTGAGATCATTCTACGGCCGACTGGCCCCTTCACAATACTTCACCCTGAGTCTGCTCTTTGTTGTCTTTATCTGGAGATACTAAACTATTATGATATTTAAAATATCCGGCAGAAATCAGCCATACATGGACTCTCTCTGTTTAAAGTATGCAAATTATTAGCTCACCATTTCTAATTCTTGTGGTGATGTGGTCCAAATAGGTGATACGTTCCAGAGGCAAACTGTAGCATTGTAATTATGCTCTATGTCAATAAATGGATAACTTGTATTCTACAGATTTAAAAATAAAAATAAAATCCATATTTATAGACAAGTGTCACCTGCAAACAAGTATTAAACAAATTGGTAGATAGCGGGATAGATAGATAGATAGATAGATAGATAGAACCAACAGAAAGGACACTGCCCATCTAGTGGAGTAGATAAGGAGCTATGGGCTCCAGTGCAAGTTTTACAATGCATCCCCCCCTAGCACTCCATACATAGTTCAGATTCTGTTCAGGAGGAGAGCTTTAAAGGGACATTATGTCTAATATTGCTGATTTTAGTTAATAAAATAAATAATGTGCACAAGAGGTACACGTTATACAAAAAGTAAATAGCTGGTAAAAAATTAAGTGGTGTGTGACAGGACACATTGCTGCAGCTGAGGGGGGTGGGGATACACAATTAAGCTACAGAGTTCAGAAGAGCTCATTAATCATGTATGTGTGTGTGTGGGGGGGACTGCTGTTCTGACTGGAAAGATCCTTTCCCTGTGATAAGAAGTTACACACTGCCTTAGATGTGGTGTTAAATCTCTGCAGTGTATCTGGCTGACTCTGCCCTTCCTTTCTCTCACACATACTGCCCCAAACAATACCGCTACCAGGGAAATCTTCTTTAAGAAACTGATGGAACTATTTCCAGACTTTCACACACTAGAGGATGAGAGAAAACAATGCATTCTACTAGGAGAAGAGACATCCACAGTGACAATCGCTGCACACTATGTCACAGCATGCCACAGACTGAGAGGAGCATAGATGAACTGTAAACTCCGCCCCCCAAATGTCCATGAACTGCTAACTCACTGCACCCCCACCCCACCCCATCCTATGTCCCCCATTCCCCCTGCTTTGGCAATGCCTGTATTGAAGCTTGGTCGTGCCTATAAAGCTATCTTTGATTTGATGTGTCTGTGCATATGTCCTCGCCAGAGACAGAGACTCAGCCAGAGACACTGCAGAAATTAAACAATACATTGCTGGCAAGCAGCTTCTTTCTAGCCAGAACAGCAGTTGCTCTCCCCCACATGGTTAATGAGCTCTTCTGAACTCCGTTGCTTAATTGTGTATCCCTCCCCCTTTTAAGCTTTGTTTCAAAAGTGGGATAAAACTGGCAAGTGTCTTGCTTAAAGTAAATCTGAAGTGAAAATAAACTTATGATATAATGAATTGTATGTGTGTAGTACAGGTAAGAAATAGAACATTAGTAGCACAGATATGGATCTCATATTGTTTCCAGTACAGGAAGAGTTAAGACATGCCACTTGTTATCTATGCAAAAGAGCTTCAATGAGCTCTCCGACTTAAATTGGGTTGGATACAGTCCTATTTTCTGATGCACTTATACATCAAAGAAACAGCGAGAGGCGGCTTCAGATAAGGTTTTACTGCAGGAGAGTTCAAAGGGTCATCAGCTCTGCTCTGTTTCATAGTTTAAAATGCAGAGTGTGGTTTGTAATTGCAAATATTAGAGAATTACATTATATACTTGCGTATAAGCCTACCTATGTATAAGCCGACCACCCAACTTTACCCCCTCCCCCCAAAAAAAACAACAGAAAAATTGATTGACTTGTGTATAGGTTAAGGGTAGGAAATGCAGTGCCTACTGGTGAATTTCAGTAGTCAAAATAAATGACAGAAGGCTTACCAACTTGTGCCAGCCAGCCAGCTGTCATAAGGGTGGTATTCATTCCCCCTCCACTAGAGGCAGAGCAGCATGTATAACTGAGACCTGATCCCCCTCCCCCCCCCAGTGTCCTGCCCACCATGTACAGAGCAAGCTGAACCCCTCAAAACTGCCCTTACTGAGTGCACACCCATCTGCCACAGACACTACAAAGCTGATCAGTGACTGCTGTGGTGAAGTTGTACAGTGAGGAGAACGCCAGCGCATACCGCTAAGGCTGCATCTGAAATGACCACCAGCTCAGTGTGCAGCACCTAAATATATTTTCTGCACACTTTGCATTCAATTCAGATGCAAATCATATGCAAATCTGCTACTACTTATTATGCAAACAGGAAACTCAGGAGGAGGGGCTGGGAGCAGCTAACCTGATAGTTACATAGTTACAAACTGAAGAAAAGGTGGGGGGAAAGGCTGCGCATCCCTAAACACATGTTGCAATTGAATGGGTAATCGCACAGGCATACACCGCCTCTGCCAGACTGAAAAATGCATGCCCTGCATCCTAGACAAGTGCTAACATTTATTACACTAGCCAACATTGCCATTGTCACATAACACTAACACCTCAGTCACTCCACTGGCTACTGATAATAAACTCCTTGCACAATCTGGGCCCTGAAAACCTAAACCCCCCATCTTAGATCACCCCCAGAGTCCACCTCAAAACCTTTGGAGTCAAAGCCTTCTGCCATGCTGCCCCTACACTTTGATACTGCCTGCCACCCCTGGAAGCATTTAAAGCGGTGTAAAACCCTGACATAATATTCAACAAAAACATGTTTTCCTACTTTTTATATGCCATACGGTTATCATATTTGCTTTTGTGCATAAGTATTAGTATTTATTTAGAAATTATATGTTCCCAAAGTGCGCTTTTTTCTCTGAAAGCTGACTTTGCATTTTATTTATAACTGCTTTATTCATGTTCCTACAAGCAGAAATGCTTTCTAAATTGTCTGACTTTATTCAGGGGACCCAGCAGTGTCTGAGAAGTGTTTATTTACATTTCTCACTTGATATAATTAAACTCAAGATAACATTATCTACAACTTCGGATGTGGCCAGCTTTGCTGGCAGGGAAGCTTCTAAGTCCTGTGTGTAACCCTTTGAATGCTGTTCTAGTAAAAAAAAAATGCTGGTTGTATATAATATGCTGTAAATAATATATTAGAGCAAAGAAGAAATCTTGGCTTTCATTCCTCTTTAACCACTTGAGGACCCACCCTTTACCCCCCCTTAAGGACCAGCGCTGTCTTAGCTGATCTGTGCTGGGTGGGCTCTGCAGCCCCCAGCACAGATCAGCGTGCAGGCAGAGCGACCAGATCGCCCCCCTTTTTTCCCCACTAGGGGGATGATGTGCTGGGGGGGTCTGATCGCTCCTGCCTGCCGGGTGTTGCGGGGGGGGCACCTCAAAGCCCCCCTCCGCGGCGAAATCCTCCCCCTCCCTCTCCTACCTGGCCCCCCCCTGGAGATCCGGGCTGCACAGGACGCTATCCGTCCTGTGCAGCCAGTGACAGGCTGTCTCCTGTCACATGGCGGCGATCCCCGGCCGCTGATTGGCCGGGGATCGCCGATCTGCCTTACGGCGCTGCTGCGCAGCAGCGCCGTACAATGTAAACAAATCGGATTATTTCCGCTTGTGTTTACATTTAGCCTGCGAGCCGCCATCGGCGGCCCGCAGGCTATTCACGGAGCCCCCCGCCGTGAATTGACAGGAAGCAGCCGCTCGCACGAGCGGCTGCTTCCTGATTAATCAGCCTGCAGCTGGCGACGCAATACTGCGTCGCTGGTCCTGCAGCTGCCACTTTGCCGACGCACGGTATAAGCGTGCGGTCGGCAAGTGGTTAAAGGGATACTGTAGAGGGGTCGGGGGAAAATGAGCTGAACTTACCCGGGGCTTCTAATGGTCCCCCGCAGACATCCTGTGTTGGCGCAGCCACTCCCCAATGCTCCGGCCCCGCCTCCAGTTCACTTCTGGAATTTCTGACTTTAAAGTCAGAAAACCACTACGCCTGCGCAGCTGCATCCTCGCTCCCGCTGATGTCACCAGGAGTGTACTGCGCAGACACAGACCATACTGGGCCTGCGCCATGCGCTTTTGATGACATCAGCGGGATCGAGGACACGGCAATGCAGGCACAGTGGTTTTCTGACTTTAAAGTCAGAAATTCCAGAAGTGAACCGGAGGCGGGGCCGGAGCATCGGTGAGCGGCTGCGCGGGCACAGGATGTCTGCGGGGGACCATTAGAAGCCCCGGGTAAGTTCAACTCATTTTCCCCCGACCCCCTACAGTATCCCTTTAAGTCCAAACTGAAAAGCCATCTGTTTAGTCTGGCATTAATGCTCACCTGACTATTTCCTCTATAACACAATCCAGCCTGAAACTCTGTATTGATCTGAGACATATCTATGCGCTTTGAGTCCTATGGGAGATATAACAAGTGTTATTTTATTGTATTGTAGTATAGCCTGAATGGGATGTCTGAAAAGTGGATTAAAGGGTTGCATACAATGAAGAAGTTAAAGGTATATTGTAAGGCAAACGTTGATATACACAAGGGTGTAAAGGGCAGAAAGTGTTGATCTACAATCCAATTGTTCTGAAGTGATACTGAATATGTATTTTGCTTCTTATTTTTTTGTGTGGAGAATTCACAAATTCCTTTGTTCTATATTAAAAAGATGAAGCTGAACTCAGCGAGCAAACATCCAGCTAGTAGACAATAACCATGTACTATATTTTCAAACCTCACTAATTCATTTCTGGAAGTCACTTAAATGAAGATAGATAATAGAAAGATAGTGAGATAGATAGATAGATAGATAGATAGATAGATAGATAGATAGATAGATAGATAGATGGACGGACGGACGGACGGACGGACGGACGGACGGACGGACGGACGGACGGACGGACGGACGGACGGACGGACGGACGGACGGACGGACGGACGGACGGACGGACGGACGGACAGACAGACAGACAGACAGACAGACAGACAGATAGATAGATAGATA